>NW_020797890.1:1040055-1207017 GCF_003369625.1 Aspergillus mulundensis | reverse complement strand
TTTTTAATAACCTTTTAGTACCTTTTTTTTATATATTTAAAACTTTTAAACCCCTTAAAGCCAGCGTTACTAGCACTGGGTTTTAAAAATAAAGTAGCTTTAAAATAATAACTTAAATTATTTAAGCTTAACTTTAAACTAAAATTAAAAAAATTACTAAAATTAATTTTTTTTAAAACTTATTAAAAATATTAATAAGAAGATTAGCACGGGGATTAACAARAAAATTAATATAAAAATTAATAATTTAATATTATTTTAGTTTTAGGTTATAGGGGTAACTTTTTCTTATTTTTTTTTAAAGCATGTCCTAATTTTAATATATAATATTAATTATATTAGGGTTAAAAAATAAATAAGCTAAAAATTATAGTTTTAGGTTATTTCCCCTTTAAAATAGCTCTAGTTATAATAAATTTTAAATTAATAAGTTTTAATAATAATATAAAATAATAAGGTAAAGGGTATATCTTACCCTATGCTTTACTAAGCTAGTAAACTAAATTATTTAAGTTAGGTTTTTTTTTTAACTATTTTTAATAGTAATAAAATTCTTAAGTATAAATAAAAAAGGGGACACTTTTTTAGCTATTTAAGTTTAGGTTTTAAAAACCTTAACTAAAATACCTGTGGACTACCTTTACTTACCCTTTAAAAATTTAATTTAAAATATTATTATTAAAAAAGTTTAAAAAGTAATAAGTGTAAGTAACTCTAACTATAAAACTAATAAGTTTTAAAAATCTTTACTAATAATAAAAATATTAATAAAAAAATCTAATTAATAAAAATAAAGTATTTTAAACCCCGTTAAATAATATTAAAAAAGTTACTTAAAAATCTTAAAAAAGGCTAGCTTTAAAACTACCTTTATAAACCTTTAAGCTATGCTTAAGCTATTCTTAACTAAAAAGTAAATATAAATTTAAATACTTTATATATAGGTTTTTACCCTGGCCTATACTTAAGGCCTACCCTAGCCTTGCTTAATTAGTAATTAAAACCCTAAATATTAATAACCTAGTTAAGTTATATAGCCTAATATAGTAATAAGGTATACCAAGCCTTGGTGGCCTAAGGCCAAAGCTTAGGTTACCTAAGGCGCTAACTCCAGACTAATAGTGGATTAGCTCTGGTAACGTCAAATGGAAAAACATTGGCCCTGACATAATTAAGCTAATTTTATTTTTTAGTTAAGGTTTAATACTAGCAAAGTTAAACTACTAGCTAATAAAAATTAAGACTTTATGCCTAGTTTAAATAATAAAAAAAATATTATTTTATAAAGTTTACTTCATGTTACTTACCTATAATTATTTATTTTAATTACTTTATAATTACTAAAATATTTAAAAAAATATTACTTTAATTATAAGCTATTAAGGGCCTAAATCTTTATTTAATCCATGTATTATAATATTTATAATAATTTAACTTATTAATTTATTACTAATTAAGTAAAATAAACTTAGTTATAAATACTTTTTTTAGGCTGCTAAAAGATAATACACAGGTAATAATAGAAAATCTTAACCTTAACATGTTAATAAAATATTTATTTTTTAACTTAAATTTTATACTAGTTTAACTAAAATACTTTAAAGTCCATGTTAATCTAAACTTTATATATAAAATTTATTAAAAGTATAAAAATAATACGCGGTGCGCGGCGATTATTAATATTTTAATTAAGGTAAAAAAAAATAATACTTTTTATTTTATTTTTTATTAAATTATTAAAAAGCTTTTTTATTTTTAAAAAAATAATAAAAAGCTTTAGTTAGTGATTCCACAAGGTTTACTTAAAAATATTTTTATAACTATTTATAATTAATAAAAATATATTAATTTAAAAACTTACCTATTTAAACTACGCGGTTTAGCTATATATAAAAAAATAATAAAATTATAAAAATATATAATAGCTTGCCTTTATAAATTATTAATTATACCTTATTATAAGCCCTATAAATTCCTAAATCTTATTATTACTTTTAATACTTTTTATAAAATATTAACTATAGACTTTATGGTTAATTTACTAATAATAAATAAGGGATATAATTAAATTTTAATACTAGTTAATAAGTTTTTAAAATAAATTAGCCTAATTCTAAATTACTTTTAATAAAAAGTTAAAAATTAAGGCGTGGTACTAATTTAATTTATATAATTAAAAAACTAGGGTATTTTATAAAAAATTATTTTAAATTAAAATTTAAAGTTTATTTTAAATTTTTAGTATATAATATTTAAAGTACTTAATATTTAATAGCTATATAATATAATATATTACCTATAAATAAATAGCTAGTTTAAAAAAGTAATTTAAATAATAAAAACCATGCTTTACCACTAGCTAGTACTATACCTTAAATTATAAATCTTATAAAAAACCCTCCTATTTTTAATATAAGCCGCCCTTAATAACTTAAAAAAATTTTTAACTAGGCATAGTTTTTATAAATTAATATATAGCTAATTTATTTACTAAGCCTAAATTTTATTAAAATACCTAGGTAATTAATTTTTTATTATATATTAAAATACTTACAAGGCCTTATTATTTACTATAATATAAATAAAAAAGCACTATAATAAAAAATATTAAATAATATTTTTTATTATTAATAATAAGGTATTATTATACCTTTATTAAGGCTATAATATTCCTATAAATAAGTAAATATTAAAAAAGCTAAGTTAATAGTTCGCGGGTTTTTTTATATTATATACTAAGTAAGTTAATTAATATATAAACTAAACTTTTTAAAAAAATAGTAAATTTATTTTATTATTTTAGTATAAATACTTAAACCTTTTTAAAAAACTTTTTTAATTAATAGCTAACAAAGCCTAGCGCTATTTTTAATAAAAACTTTTTATTAAATAAAAATTAATATAAAGTAAAAAAAATAATTACTAGAAAAATAGTACGCATAGGATATAAGTAAATACTAATAATAAAGTATTTAGTTTATTAAATAAGCTATAAAATAAAAAATAATTAATAATTATTAAAATTTAAGCTTAAAGGCGCGGAAAACTTAATAAAAAAATATAATAAAACTTACCTAAAGTAATTTATAATATTTATTTAATATTTATTATATTTATTTTAATATTATATAATTATTTTTATTATTAATTTACTTAATTTTTTATACCTTATTTTAATACTATGTTTTTTTATAATAATCTTTATATTTTTATTTTTTACTAATTTTAATTTTTTTTAAAGCTTAAGGTCTGCTTTAACAAGTTTTATAAGTTAATATTTTTTATTTTATTTTTTTTACTTTTATAAGTAATTTTACTAACTATATTTTTTATTTTTAAATAAACCTTAAGTAAAATCTTATTTAGCTTTTTTTTTTACTTTTTTTATTATTATAAGCAAGAGTAATAATACTTTTTTTTTAATAAAAGCCTACTTATTTTTACCTTATTTTTTTTAAGTAAACGCTGCTTACCCTTACTTTAGTAAAAAAATTTTTTTTAAGTAAATACTGCTTACTCTTACTTTAGTAAAAAAGATTTTTTTTTATTTTTTTTAGCAAGTAGTTATTACCTATTTTATTATTTTAATTTATTTTTTTCTTTATTTTACTAAGTAATTTTAGCAAGTAATTTAACTTTTTTAAAACTTTTTATTTTTTTACTTAATATAACTTATTTTTAAGCAAAAGCTTAACTTATTAAATTTTTTATATAACTTTTTTTAGTAATTAAAACTTTTTTTTAAGTAATTTTTTTATTTATTTAAGCTCCCTTTTTTTTACTTTTACTAATTATAAAAAAACTTAGGGTAATCTAAAAATAGGATTATATTAATATTATTAATAAAAATAATAAAAAATAAAAAAAAATAAAAAAAGCTATATAAAATATTGCTAAAAGTAATATAATTATTATAATTATTTTTTAATATATTAAATATATAATAATAATAGCTATAACTGCCCGTGAACGCGGGTAGTTAATAAAAAAATAAATTTAAATAATTTAAAGGTAGGGAGAAAGCTTGTAATTATATTAAATAAATAAATTAAAAATTTTAAGATTTATAGCTTTTTTTTAAAAAAATATAAGTTTTAAACCTTAGTATATTTTTTATTATTTATATAATAAATAAATTATTTAGGTATAAAAAATATTTATATAATTTTAACTTTAATAAAAATTTTAAGGTAAAAAAAGTGCCTATTAGCCTAATAATATAAATTTACGCACATGGGGAATATTAGTTTTTTATATATTATAAATAAATAGTTTTATATAATAAAAACCTAGTATTTATAAAAATATAATAATTAAAAAATATAGTTTTATTAAGCTTATTAAACTTAAATTTTATATTTAATTTTATTATTAGGCCAAGGCTACACCCCGCGAAGATTATTAAAGCTAATAATACTTAATTATTATTTTTAATTATTATTATAGGTTACTATATTTTAAATATATTTATTTATATTATTCCCCTAAAAAGGGGCCTAGCTATATAAATAATAAAAAAAATAAATTATAATAAGTTTACTTAAGTAGCTAAAAATAATTATTTATACCTTTTACTTTTAAATAATTTAGTAACTTATAATTTTTATTAAATAGCAAGCCAAGATTTAATAAACCCTTTATTTAAAATATATTTATTACTAGTTTTTAAAAAATATAATATAATAAAAATAAGGGCCTATTAATAATAAATAATAATAAACTAGGACCTCCCAGCCTTAAAAGCTAAAAAAGTAAAAAAATATTAAAAGCTAAAATTAATAATTAAAGGTATATTAATATAGCGCGCTAATAATTATAAATTAAAATTAATTAAAAAGTTTAAACTTATTATAATAAAGTTTAAGAATAATATTAACACGGAGAACTTAAAAAACTTTAACTTTAATAATAATTTTAAAAATAAGATTTTTAATAAAAATACTATAAATAATAATAATAGTTAACCTAATAACTCTTAAAACTCTTATTTTTAGTTATTTAAGGTAAATGCCTCTTACTTTTAGGTATTTAAAATAAATAAATTAAAAGTAAAAACGCCAGGCCGCCTTAGCCGCTTTTAAAAAAAAAGGTTATTAATATTTTAAAAAAAATTACATAAAGCCGCGAATTAACAAAGTCCTTAAAAAAATATTTAAAATATTATAGCCTAAAACCTGTTTACTAGTAAGTAAAAAAATATTTAAAAAAATGCTGCCTAAGGTTTTTTAACTAATAACTAAGTTAAGCCCCTTACTGCCCTTTAAGCACTTATATTAAATTTTTTTACTCTTTAAAATAAAGCTATTAGCCCTTAAGCGCCCATGTTAAATTTTTTTACCCTTTAAAATAAAGTTATTAGCCCTTTATATAAGCTAGCTAGCATGCTTGGTTTAGGCTTATAATAAAACCTAAGTTTTTACTTATAATAACTAAAACTAGGCTTTATAATTTTTAGTAAATTATAATTATTTATATAAAATTAGTTTATAAAATAATAAAAAAACGTACTAATCCCTCCTGTTATTCTAATAATAATAATATTAATAACTTAAAAAAAAATAAAGGCTTAATAAAGTGTTAAATCCTATTTTTATTAAATTTAATAAGCTAACTCTTACTATAAGCAAGAAACTAGCTAATAAACTAGTAATTTTTTAAGTATTTTTTAAAATCTTAAAAATTATAGCTACTCTTGCTATAAATCCAAACCTTATTACTAGTAAGTTATTAAAGCTAACTAAAAACCCTACTAGCCCTATAATATTAGTAAAAATAAATACTTTTACTTAATACCTCTCCCGCTAAAAAAGTATAAATACTAGTTTTATTTTTAATAAGTATTTTATTAATAATAAAACCTTTATTATTTATTTAACTTTATTATTTTTATTTTAGTAAATATTACTTAAAACCTTATTATTCTTAGCCCGTGCTTTAGCTAGTAACCTTAATTTATTATTAATAAATATTAGTTTTACTTTTAATAAGTGTTTTATTAGTAATAAAACCTTTATTATTTATTTAATTTTATTATTTTTACTTTAATAAATATTACTTAAAACCTTATTATTTTTAGCCTGTATTTTAGCTAGTAACCTTAATTTATTATTAATTAATTATAATATAGTATTAAATATATTAAAAAAAAATACCTTATTATTTATAAGGCTGTGTAAATTTTTTAAAAACTTAAATATAAGCTTTATTAAAGGCCTAAAAATATATTATTATTAATATAACTTATTAAATAAAAAATTAGGTTTTAAAGGTTTTTATAAATATATTATATTTAATATTAAAAAAATTAAAATAAAATTAAACTTAATACCAAGCTACTACTTTTTATTTATTACCTTTTTTACTAAGTAAATTACTACCTTTTAATTAAAACCACCTTTACTTACATGGTTTTTTTATTTTTACTTTTATAGCTTTTAAAGCTCTTTTTATTTTAATTACTTTAATATTACTAAGTAAATTAAACTTAAAAAGCTTTTATATTTATTTTATTTTTATAATAGCTATTTTTTTTAAACTTAAAAAGCTTTTATATTTTTTTTTATTTTTATAATATTTGCTTAAGCCACTAAGTTATTTTTTTTTATTAGTAAATATGGGCATCCGCCTTTTTATAAGGGGGACTTATTAAGGTTAGCCACCTTAATAATATCTAATACTGCTATTGGGCACCACCCTAACCCCTTTCCTTTATTAAGAATGTAGTTAGCCTTTAGAGAATTATCAATAATATTATGAATGCACTTTCGAATTGTCTACCTTTGACAATTTTATTTAGTTACTTAGTATAGGGTACTATTTAATTTATTTAGCGCTATACTTAATAGTATTAGTAATTTGCTAAATAAATTAAATAGCACCCTATATTAAGCAACTAAATAAAATAGTACCTGTATAAAATTAAGCTTAATAAAATATAGTGCCGCGTTTTAGCTAGTAAAGGCCGCCCTGCTAAGAACGCCCTGTAGCTAATAAAAATTCGCGGCGGCTAATATTAACTTCTTACCACTAAGGCCTTTACCCCTAAGATTTCTCCGTAGTTACTAAGTTACTAAAATAAACTACTATTATCCTAGTTATCCGCTATAACGTTAGCTTTATATAAGGCCTTTGCTATACCTACTATGCTTATTATAATCCCTAGTTTAAATAGCTTTAATTTAGCCATGTTAAAAAAAAACTAGTAGGCGTATAAGGTCTCTACAGGCGCGCGGCACGCGCGCAAAGTTATTTATTTTAAATATTTACCCCTTTTTAAATTAACTAATAAGATTCTCTGTTGTATTAACATAAATTTAACTTTTAAAAGTTTAAAATAGCTTTAAAGTACGCGGTTTAGTTAGTATAATTAAAAGTGCTATTTTGTTTAGTCGGGGGGTAATAATAAAGAATAATTTTACTAATAAATTACTAGGCAAGTTATGTGACGAGTCCAGAACAGCGCTATTTTAGGGTGCTATCTTATTTAATTGCTTAATATAGGGTGCTATCCGATTCATTTAGCGGTCGGTGATCAAGGGTGTTCACCCCACCCTAGAATGTACTGAAAGTAATGCTTACGGGGTATAAAATTGTCAATGGTAGGTATGTAGGCAATGTGTAATAGGGCAACCTATTGTTATGGTACGATAATGTTGGAATGAGAGTACCAAAGAACATCTCGAGGCAATTCATCACTCATCAATCATTACTGCTATTCTAGATAAAAATAGCTTCGAGCTGTAGGCGCAGTATAGAAGCGCCAGATCTTATATAACCTAGTAAGGCTCCCTCAACAGCCCATCAACTGTAATCCAAGTCTTCGCCCGTTTGCTTCTCGAAAGCCGCTTCGATAGTCAATGCGAGTGTCTACCAAGTAATACTTCGTCAGACCATGTCCCATTCTAACGAAAACAGGAGAGAACAAGAAGGAACGGAAACCTACCCCTTCCTTTGCTCAGCCCTTCCCTCGCCACTCGCACTTCCACTCGCTGACCCCGTCATATCCCACAGCCGACTCTTGTACGCCGGGAAAGAAGTGTGGTTCCACATATTCACGAGGATACTGCACGGCCGCATTAGCTACCTGCCCATGACTCATGTAGCGAATGTTTCAGGAAAGAATGCTCACCTCTGACTCCGATCAACATACTCCTCCTCGCCGACCTGGCGCACTCCAACTTTCATCCCATCCTTCGTGAACATGACGTTCCGCTTCTCCATCTTGCTCTTTGTCTTGTCGGAGACTTCTTGAATGATGCTGTATGCGATGAAGCCGATCACGACGAGGACGATGACCACGATCAGGAGGATGACGAGGGGGATCAGGCGGTTTGCCATATTGGCTGTCTTTGGATTGGTAGGTAGGTGATACAGGGTTTGTTTTTTTGAATCTATTGCACCGTAAGAAGGTTAGTTAAGACTGATCGACATTTGACGAACGAGGATAAATTTCAGCAGTGTTGATGGATGGTAAGACGAGTTCGTCAGACGCAAAGATGGAGACTCCGTAGGGCTGAGCGGGTGACGTCGGCGACGATCGATCATCTAATTCGGATGGATGGGGTTACGCACCACTAGATTGTTGATCACTCAACGGCGTTGATAAATTATTGTATTCAACTTTGCCTGGAAAAGAGGATAAATCGTGTTATTTATATTCTTCTGCATGAAGAGAAAAGAAAATAGATGAAAAAATGGATGGAAAAGAAATAAGACCCTGGTGTGGCTCACGGGTTCTGCGGCAAAGAAAATCCTGGTGCCTGGCTGGGTTTGCGCGCTTTGAAACGCCCTTGCTGTGGCTTGTATGGAATCTAGAATTCTTCATGCAACTGATTGGGAAAGGAATGCGCGCGGGGGTGGCTTTATCCTTTTGGGCTTGTTAATTATAGATTCATGTAGACAGCCCTGTGATTTGCATTTCCATTCAGCTGGGATGTGTCAAGGACATTTGCGTTGGGTACGGCGTACTGTACATCGAATAGAGACCAATTGATGCATTTGGAGAAGGCAACTGCATACCTCAACTAAGTCAATGCACACTATGCAGGTTATATTGCATTGGTCTAATTTATCGATACTCCGTGCACTGGAAATTCTCGAGACTCCAAAACAGCAACCTAACCAGCCGAAAGACAACCTGATAGTTGGATTGTCACACAATGTCGTCATGATGAATCATGTATATATTCTCAATCTCAACTTCATCTCTTGGAAGTTCATACCATAGCGATCAATATCTATATCACACTCCCTAGATAATAATCATCCCCTCCCTCCAGCTACTATCTCAAAGTCTACTGTATCCCGGACTAAGATCATACCAAGCATTCACAATGTGCGATGTCCCGTTCTTCTTTCCAGTCTGCATCCAATGCGGGACGGACCAGAACCCCTGTCGTTGTAAGATTGTTGGCCCGACACTAGGTAGGCATTCCCAGTCATTCTACGTTGGCTTCTTTTGAAGTAGTCATGCTGATGAGTTAGGGTTCGTGGTCACAATCGTCGCGGCGGTTATCTGCTGGCCCGCCTCTATATTTTGTGGATGCTGTTGTACGAAAACCGGGAAAGAGTGAGTTGTATTTGAACATAATCGTGCCTGGGTGCAAGCTGCTGACAAGATATATAGTGTGCTGGGATATCCGGTCAAGCTAAATGGTCAAGTGTCAAATGCTATTCCCATATAGACACCCGAATTAAGTTATTACTCGATTATAATCAACTTAGCGTGTGTACTATTCAATGTTTGAAACAAGACATGCGGGGTACTCAAGTATAACATACGTCATTAAATATAACATGCGTAAAGGTATCCAGATAAATCATCAGTAACATTACGGCTCAACTCATCATTCTAGAACGTCCCGAGCCGTTCATTTGAACTTCTCCTTCAACTTGGCAAAGATACTCGATCGCTTCTTCTTCTTCTCTTCCTTTCCAGACGAGCCAGTCGAGGGAACGTCCGATGTCTTGGTGTTGTTCGAAGGGCTCGCGCTCTCCTTTATCTCCTCCCCGGTGGTTGGTGTGGTGGTGGTTGACGCTCTAGTGGCTGGTGCATCAGTGGTTGCGGCTCCGGTAGTTGGCGCTCCAGGCTGTGATGCTTCAGTGTTCGACGCCCTAGCACCTGTAGGAGTTCCTGTCCTTGGTGACAACTCCGCTGAGCTGGGTTCCGCAACGCTAGCCCTGGGGGCAGTCTCTGTAGTGGCAGCGGTGGTAGTAGGCGCCGGTGCGCCAGCCGAGTTTTCGACCTTGACCTTCTGTTGCAGCTCATGCTCTAGCTCCTTCTTTTCGTCCACAACAAGCTGATTTGCGGCTGCTTCTGGGTCTTGGTGAGCCTCGAGTAAAGAATTTCTGACCACGTCCGGGACATCGTTGACCGGGCTTGTGCTATCGGTTTGCTTCTTAGATTCGAATGGAACGTTGCCGGCAAGAGCAGCGGTAGTAGACGTCGGTGCAGCAGACTGCACGGTGACTCCGGGGTCGGCGGATACAGGGTGAGTTCCGCTCCCCATTGGGAGGCTGGATTCAGGGATCATGGTATTTGAAACAGGAGGAACAGAGAACGGGCCAGCCAGTCGAGAGCTATCTTGGTCGTATGAATCGTTTGTACGAGCAGTTGACTGTACTGTGTTGGTATTGAATGTGCTGGGGTCTGGAACTTTCTCTCCCGGCTTTAGATGAATTGGATTGCCAATGCCGCTGGAGGCCGGGATAGGATTGACAGAGTATTCAGACAGCGGGGTGTCCGCAGGAAATCCTCCAGGGACGTTAGCCCTTTGCTCAAGCGGAACGTCTTTGTCCAACCCCGCAGTCGTCGATCCGGGGGCCTTGTTCTCTTTAGGGACTCCACCGGCTAAGCCGGCGGTTGTGGAGTTGGGCGTCACGCCAGAGAGAGTGCTAGCCATTTCTTGGGTGCCGTTCTGTAGCGCTGCGGTTGAATCTGCTTGGATCTGGTCCGGATATAGGATGTTGTTCACGTTGCTAGAATGGTCGCTCTCTTGCGGTGCGTCAGGCAAGGTCGTCCAATTTCCGTCAACGACAAACTGTGAATGTGATAGGTACACGTCAGTAATACGAAAGAAATAGAATTCACGGAGCGACTCTTATAGTTCTCGGTCAGCGCTAGTGTGATGACGTCATTCGCAGGGCGGCGTCATCACTGTTGGCACAATAGAGGAGGGGGCTAGCTTGGTGATGGAGATTGGGTAGAAGCCTCGAGAAGCGGGCTAAGCAGCCAGCTGCCCCTCATATGTGAGGCTGTAATGGAGGAGGCCGTGGAATATGACATACCTTGAAGTGCACTTTGTCGGTGGTTGCCGGAAGGTAGACATCTTTTTCGAAGCCGTTTCCTTTCCGATCCAATTTGATCGTCTTGCCCCAGTCATCAAACGTGCCTGTGACGAACACCTCATTGGCATCGTAAGGCCTGGATCGGCCGTGGTCAGCCCATGGTCAGAAGCCAGGTGGGTGAGGGCTGGATCGGAAAGTTAATAGCCTCGAGCAACTTACCATCGAAACGTGTAGCTCCCCATTCTCTATAGGGGCTCTGGTATGGGCTGATGCGCCGGACGAAGAGAGGGAATTATCGGAGCAACCAAGCAGGGAAGCTGGGGATTAGGACGGAACGGCACTGATAAAGTGTGAGGGGGCTGGGAAGGCAGGGCCTTGGGCCAAAGCGGGGTGGCGGTCGCGCAACTCGTCGCTCGGAGGATTTAAACACTGACAACTCTTCAATTGCTGATAAGGGCAGAAGCTAATGCAGTTTCTAGATGATCTTGGAGTCGCTTTGCGTGCCCATCGCGCTGTGGAAAGTAGCGGTGGGATACACTTTAAAGTCAGACACCACCGGCTCAGTCTAGACGCCGGTTCTAGACACTAGGCGAGGATACCTAAGCATTCAGACTGAGACAATAAAGATAACCTGGCTAGCACTGAGTCACTGTCAACACCTGGGCAGTTTCATTTGTGCTGACACCGCCGGCTTTTACAGTTCTTGGCCTTCATCGGCTACTCAAACTGAAGATAAAGTACCTAATAATCGGCCCGATGTGCTTGCAGGGAGTTTACTGGAGATCCCTCTACCTGCAGATGCCACAACCATCGAAGTGCTTCTAGATCTTATTGATCCATGGCCCGAATCTTCCTGAACCAGAGTAGTATGGCGTCGTACTCCGGAGTACTGCGAAGTGGTTGTTGTTTACATCATAATTACGATGAATGGAGGACGTCAGCGATGATCTCAAGGCGACTGGCGAGCAGAGGTTACGGAATAGGTAAGACAGTTTCCTTCTGCCCCGAGGAGTGTTTGGGGTAAGCCCGTAAGATCGGTAGTACGGAGTAGTGTCGGGCAAAGTTCTTCGCAGCGCATGGCTTCCGGACCAAGCCATCTGACAGCATCGTGACCTTCTAGAAGACATCTGGAAGGCGTTTAGATTATTACATCGAAGCTTCCACGCATCGCCTATAGGTCAGCGGTTCACGTCCTCAAAGCCCCATTGGACTAGAAAGGGGGCTTACTGTCACTTGATGTACTGCATCTTTGCCCATTTCTCAACTATTGATCTTCTTGACCAGCTATTGAGCGCTAGTGAGCTGCGAGCACTGGGCGGGGAGAGCACCGGTGACGTTGATCTGCATCTGCAACCTCGGAGAAAGAACTCATCAAGGGCACGGCACAATAGAGTATAGGCGTGGTCAAAGTCATTATCCTTTGATGCTCGATCATAAAAGAGTTTAGGGTGTCAGCTAGAAAAGACAATTTGTAAAGAAAATAATAGGGGTTCATCCACGGTCCATAGGCAGAAGCTCGTGTGCTGGCGATAGCTGCAGAAAGCTACCCCGCCTTTTCCGTCCCGTCTGCTTTGATACTACTTATTCTTAGCATTATTCCCTTTTATTTCCCATCTGAACATCTGTCTCTGACCGACCTCTCTCCTTCCCCCTGTTTTACTCCTCCTGTTTCATTCCTTTGGCCGGAACAGCGCCATCCTCACACGTCCAAGACAGTTCCAAACTCAGTTCAACTGCTGAACTGAGAGCAGGCAGCTGCTCTGAGCATATAAGAACAAGGATCTGGCCCATCGGTGCCCCTCCAGCTTGTCAGTTCCGACTGCTGCGTTCATACTGGCGTTGCCCCTCGTTAACACCCAAAAATTAGGCAACGGAAAAAGCAATAAGAAAAAGAAACGAAACTCGCCAAGTAAGTACAAAAGAAGTCTGGGCATTTTCTTTGATACGCATACCTTCTCTTCCCTTTTCTCTTTACTTGGGGTGAAGCTGTCTTTGGCCTCTGAAATGAGAACGCCTCTTCGCGTCCGTTGGGTCTGAGCTCCATTCAAGAGCTTCAGACTCTGGTCTGATTTGTCTCGAGACACTCCAATTCGCCTTCAGCTCGTTCGATACCCACTCGGCGCTGCCAAAGTCAAGTTGTTCCAGTCTTTAGTCTTTTTTCCAAAGCTTTGTCAACTCTGTCGGTTTCTCTACCCGCCGCCCCTCCTCCCTCCCACTTTCTTCGCCGATCCCCCTTCGATCTCGTTACGTTCGTGCATACATGATCTTTCCCTCCTCCCGCATGCCTGCTCAATTATTATCCTCGCGCGCATCCTCATCTCATGATCTTCTCTTCCGATCATTCCACTCGCTGTTAACTTCTGTAACCTTCCTCTAACCTCGATCAGTTTCTTTGTCTCGCCGACCCTCTCACATCCTCACAGTGTACTCACAGCGTCGCCAATCCCCTAACCCCCGTTTCACCTTGACCAAAGATTCCAATCGGCGACATGTCGAATGCATCATCTTCGGGCAACAACCCTTTTCTCAAGGTTTCAACAAAAGAGGATAAACCGCCGTCGTTTCACAAAATCGCAGAAGACGAGGAATATGAGGTGACGTCACCAACCGACGCTACCTTCCGAACCTCCAAGAACGCCGCGGGCTCGTCTGGTGGGAATAACCCGCTCGAGAGTGGTCGAGCTGGAGAGTCGGCTGAGGGAATCCGCTTTGGGAGGGATCCCTTCGGTGGCTTTCCTGGTGGTGGACAGGAAGGCCAGGATGAGTCCTCCACGGACCCCCATAGCTTCCGTCCGACTGGTGGCCACGACCATGGCTTGCCCAACAACTACGCCCTGGGCCGCCGGACGTCTGTCTCCGCCGAATCTCTGAACCCTACATCTGCGGGCTCGGACAGCTGGACCCCGCCGAATCACCCAAAGTCGGAGGAGCAGCTCGCCCGCTTGAAGACAGCCGTCAGTAACAACTTCCTCTTTTCCCACCTGGACGACGAGCAGTCCAGGACAGTGTTAGATGCATTGGTTGAGAAGCCCATACCCGCGAAGGGCATTAAAGTGATTTCACAGGGAGATGCTGGCGACTTTTTCTACATCGTTGAGCAGGGTCACTTTGACGTCTATATCAACCCTTCTGGCTCCGTGCAACCGGGCCCAGACGGAGCTGGCAACAAAATCAGCACGATTGGACCCGGCGGCTCCTTTGGAGAGCTTGCTCTGATGTACAACGCACCTCGAGCGGCAACCATTGTTTCGACTGATTCGAAAAGCACTCTCTGGGCTCTAGACCGCGTCACTTTCCGGCGCATTCTCATGGACTCTGCATTCCAGCGACGACGTATGTATGAAGCTTTCTTGGAAGAAGTCCCGCTTCTGTCTAGCCTCAAGCCTTACGAGCGCGCCAAGATTGCCGACGCCCTCGACACGATCAAATTCCCAGCCGGTGAGAATATCATTACGGAAGGCGACCCAGGTGATGCCTTCTACCTGCTTGAATCTGGCGAGGCCGAGGCTTTCATGGAGGGCGTGGATGAACCCGTAAAGTCCTACCAAAGAGGAGACTACTTTGGTGAACTAGCCTTGCTAGACGACAAGCCTCGAGCAGCCAGCGTTCGCGCGAAAACAGAAGTCAAAGTTGCCAAGCTTGGCCGGGATGGATTCAAGCGCTTGTTGGGCCCTGTGGAGAACATCATGAGGAGGACGGAGTACTCATCGAGGCCCTCTACAGCGACATAAGGGTTCCAAGTCGAAAGGTGACGCTTGTTCAAAATGAATATCACTTGGTTTTAATGCGTCATTCCTGCGTTTACTTATATTTGCAAGTGAGGGAGTGTGTTTTTGAGTGCAAAGAGGTTAGAAAACTCCCAGTTCCAGGCGAGTAGTTGGTTTTGTCTGTTTTGTCTTTGTCTTCGGATTTGGAGCGTTGTCCGCTCCTGAGTTGTTCATGCCCAAATTTCTCTTCTCTTGTCAAATCTTTCTGTTCTCAACTCATTCTCAGCGGTCGCCATCAGGAGATATATGGCATCTTGCCATCACTTAGACTGCAATTTTGGACCCCATTATACAGCTCCAGGCTGTGGTGGATCAAGCGCAGTCATAGATGTTCCACCTATTCGTCCCATAGGCATTGGTGTTAACATGTAACATGATATAGTTCCATCTCCATCTTTCAATGATTGATGTGGTACCTCAATTCATCGCGCAACCACCAGATCGCTCCTCAACACCCACTTTTCCCCATCTGTAACCTCCTTCCCCTCGTGAAGTAAACACTGGTCCCCATGTCGATGCAGCAGCGCCATCCCCATCTCGGGAGCCACTGCAATCGGCTCTGGGTTGGGATTCAACCTTGTCCGCTCCGGGTAGAAAACTGTTTCTCCCCCCGTGCAGGTCGATAGGTAAATCAGGAGTGTCCAAGTAGTGCGGGCTAGTTTGGGAGGTGTTGATGGCGATAGGAACGAGAGGGTGTTGGAGTCGTCGTCTACGAGGTTATGTTAGATGAAGACTACAGATTATGGACTCTTGCTGACGCTTAATGGAACTAAATGGAGCATGTGGGCGGGTAGCATAAGTAGACAACTCACAATGCTGCGCAAAGAACTGCCCTGGCGAATAGCGATATACACGAATATTCGCATTCAGCCCCAGCGGTTCCCCGCCCCAGATCTCCTTCATCGACCTCCTTCCCACACTTGTTTCTTCGCCCACCTCGTCTTCGTCGATAGGGGAGGGGTTAGTCACAAGCTCTCTTAGCGCTGTTCCCCGCCAAAGGTTCTCCGCAAACGCCGCATCCTGGATTTGGAATCTATCGTTGACGCGGACAGCATCGCCCTTTTTGGGCTTACCAGGGGTTGTGATGAGCGGAAGAGAGGCGAGGAAGGAAACATAAGTCTTGCATAGGGAGGCAGGGAGAAAGTTGCGAATGAGGTAGATCTGATCGGGGAGCAGAGACTCGAGATGAAGATCGGAGGAGGGAACGAGGGGGCGGAGAGGGGGCCAGTTGGGGGGTTGCTGGTGGGGTTGAGACTGAGGTTGACGGGTATCCTTTTTCGAAGATCTTGGTTTTGGCATCGTTATAGTTCTTCAGGAAACGTATTCCGTTCCTGATTTATGAATTGTTATGTTTGTCTGTTTGTGTGTTGTTGAGATCTCGATGGGTCTATAACTTATGGGGAGAGTGGAGAAACGGCAGAAAATCCCAGCGCCGGAACTTCATTTGACCGAGCTATTGTCGGGGCCTGATTTTCCAGTTCACCGCCCTCTTCGTTCTCCTCCCTCTCTCTGGCCGTCCGCTCGAGAACTTCTTTCACAGGCCAACCAGAGTCCAGTCGCCCTTTCCCCCCGGTCATGTCATCGTCGCAGACCATGACAGCGCCAGCGGTGGGCCATCATCCTTCAGAGGCTGGTCCGGGCATGTCGTCTCTATACGACTACACCCGACCGCAGCACTCACCAGAGAACAACCATCACCTTCCGTCCCCGCAATCGGCAACCCGCAACGATTCTGCCCCCGAACACTCCTCCTCGTCTTCCAATGGCATACCCGCTCTCTCCGACATGGTGGCAGTCAAGTCCGAGGGCGATGATCAGGCTTCTCGTGCCTTTTCGGACGGCCAGGACTTCCAGTCCGATTTCCGCCGCCAGTCCGCCGCCAGCGCTTTGCTGGCTCAGTTGCTTGGCGGCCAACAGGCGCCTACTACAGACACAGATCATATGATGGAAGGCTCGGGGATATCAAATCAGCAGGATAGCGATCAGAAGCAGCAGTTGGGCGATGATTCGAATGGGCATTGGGAAACACAACCAGGGGAGGATGTTCCGCCGGCGGGAGCGGAGCCAATCGACGGAGATCAAAGTCAGCCGGCGGAATCCCAACATCAAGCAGAAGACATGACATTTCATCAGTCAGGGCTGCCTTTTACATCCACTGGACAAAATGATAGCATTGTGGCCCCAACTGACCCCATTGACAGCCTAACCGACCCTTTGCTATTCGCGAAACCGACTTTGGACCATGCCGACCTTTTTCCTCCAATAGACTTCACGGCTCCGGAGACACCATTAGAGGCATTTCAACAGAATGATATGCTAAATGCTGCCTATTTCCCCCAGAACGCGGACTTGTCGGCCTTGGGTTACACCGAAGGAGGGTTACATGATGGAAGTGGTTCAGTGGCAGGATCCGAGCCGCGGATTCAAGCTTTCGCCAAACTTGAATTCGATGACGGCCATTTTTACTGCAACACATATTCTTTTATCCTAGGGCGAGATGTACGGGCGGCGCGGGCGGCGCATCAACGAGAGTTCCAGGCCCGACAAGTCATGAGACATACCCGAGCAAAAAGTTCGAGCGGTGGGAACGCATCACATACACCTATTCGGGTAAAACATGAAGGAAGTGGGATTATGGGTAGTGTTGTTAGCGACCGGGGTGGAATTATGGGTTTTGACCCTGATGTTCCTCCGCATATGCAGTCGCATATCAGTAGACGCTCGTCAATAGCCTCCGAGGGCGACGCTGGCGGTCTCTTGCATGCAACTCCCGCCCAGCTCCAAGCTACTACCGACTACAATGCACTTGCCATGCAATCATTACAGGAGAATAACGGCAACGGAGACGCTAAACCCGTCGACGCCTTGGCGCTTCTTCCTTCCCCGGACTCATGCCCGACCATCCCGATTCACCCCCCTGCAACGAACGATGGCAGTGTCGCCGGGCACCGTGGGATTTCACGAAAGCACGTCAAGATTGCATACAACTTTGACAAGAATTTGTTTGAGATGGAGGTCCTGGGGAGGAACGGCGCCTTCATTGGTGCAGACTGGCTCTCCCCGAGCCAAATTCGACCGCTACATAGTGGTGATTATATCCAAATTGGAGGGGTTCGTATTCGGTTCTTGCTCCCAGACGTTCCAATTGGCGAGACCGGAGCCGATATCGAGGAGGAGCAGTTTGCTCCAGAAGCTCAGGAGAATCTCGAGGCCCCGGTCACAGTTGATAATGAAGAAGCGCTTGAGAAGAAGGACGACTCGAAACCGACGAAGATTGTGCTGAAAACAAAGGTTGAGGATTCTGCTCGGGCAGCGCCGTCTATCGAGGGAGATGGTCAGCAACCACAACGCCGCCGTGGCCCTGGTCGGCCACCCAAAGATGGGATTATGTCAAAACGTGAAAGAGCCGAGCTGGCACGGGAGCAGAAACTGGCCGCCAGGCGAGAGGCAAATGGTGGTGTTACACCACCTCCGCAGAGCAAACCTAAAGCGGGAAAGACGACGGTTACTCCTGGAGGCATTGCGCCCAGTTTACCGGCTGAGGGCGAGTCGCCGAATTCGAAACCCGAGAAACGGAAGTACACAAAGAGGAAGAAGGACGGCACGATGGATTTTCCTCTCCCATCGACAGAAGGTGGGCAGTTTCCCATGGAACATCAGCCGCAAGAATACGTCAAGCCTCCACCTGTCAAGAAGCGCAAGCCATCTCGTTCACCCTCTCCCAACTATCCTCCAGAGTCTGCGTACACACCTGAAGATCTGGCCAAGCCGCCGTATAACTATGCAGTTCTTATTTTTGATGCTCTCACCGAGGCTACCACGCCGATGACGTTAAAGCAGATCTATCGGGCCTTGAAGCTCAAGTATCCCTATTTCCGCTTCAAGTGTGAAACCGAGGGCTGGACATCCAGTGTACGGCACAATCTCAACGGCAACGGCCACCTTTTCATGCATGCAGAGCGAGACGGTAAAGGATGGTCATGGCAGCTACGGCCAGGAGCGTCCGTTGAAAAGGAAAAGAAAAGACGTCCGTCACCACCGCCTCCTCCGCCTCCTCAGCCTGCACAGGCTCCTCCATCTTCTGTCACCCCTCAATACATGCCCCCACCGACCAACTCGTACCAAAGTCAACCGAACAATCAAACTGGAATGGCCAACCCGCAATTCCAAAACTTCTCGTCCATGCCATCGAATCCATTCCCATCCTCAACAGCTCCAACTCCTCCCGCTCCTACCCCCGCTCCGCAACACTCAACTCCATATCCTCCTCCCGCACCACCTGCAGCATCCTCACCCTTTCCGATACCTAGTCCGATCAGAAACAATCTCCCTGCCGCGTTTGCGCAAACCACACCTACCACATACACCTCACCATACGCCTCCGATCCTCCACCGCAGCTTCTCCAGTATCAACAGTCTCAGCAAGCACAACCACAAACACAGCACATGCAGCCGCCTCCTCCACCGCAACACTCTACCCCGTATCCACCTCGGAATACACAGCCTCTTCCGCCAAACAACAACCCACCCCAAAACTACAATCCAAACCCGGGTCCTCCACAGCATCAGCCTCAGCACCAGCATCACCAGCATAACCAACAGCAGCAGCAACCGTACAATATGGGTGGGCAGAATACTGGCCCCGTACCAATGGACACGTCTTCCGACGAGGCTTCCTTCAACGAGCGCGCTAACAAAGCGATTGATGACTTTGAGGCCGTTTTGCTGGAAGATTACGAAGACAAAGACTATATCAAGGGTGTTCTCAAGAGTGCACGGGCTCGGGCCCTGGGAGAGGCAACAGAGAGTTCGTTCCCCGGCGGCGAGCCACCAGACGAGACTGTTCTTCTTGATGCGCTGAAGAATATGATCAAGGGGCTAAGGGGGGAGTGAGCCATCACACTTTGCTCTCTTGATCGCTTGTACAAACGTGTAATGTCCTGTTTGTGGTTGGTGACTGCTCAACAGCCGGGACTTGAACATGATTACGACCTTACGTTTACGATTATATTACTTATTTGGGAGATTCGACTTCTATTTGGCTGGTGTTAGTCTTTCGACTAGGAGAGGGCCACCTATTTATTTAGATTGTGGCTTACAACTTCCATTTCACGCCTCGTTCGACCTTTTCATCTCCGACCTTGCTTGATATTTTCCAACCGTCACTTGACGTTGCTCTTTATGATATCCACTCTGTTATGAATCGCCTTTTATAGTACCGTCGGCATATCCCCACGGTAACTTTTCAGAAAAGGAAAGGAAAATGGGCGGAGTTAGTTGTATAGACAAAATATGATCTATTGCATTATTCTACATGGCTATGTATAGTTCGAGTGTGGCTGAAGTCTACTCAGACTGTGATAACATCTCACTTCCAATCTAGAGTCCATTACTTGTGGACTTTCATTCCTTCTATGGTTTCCGAATTTCTTTGCAAGTATACGCAGCCAATTGAATCCTGTGAGGACGCTGGGTGCCTGGAAGCCGGTCGCTCCAGCGATATCTCAATCATCCTTCTTGCATATTGGCGAGAGAAGACGGGTGTGCTCAAGTGTTCTTACCGTTATCATTGTTCGTCCGGAAATCCACCTTGACGCACTAGGTCGGCACTTTACATGGCGGCTAGGGCGCTTGCATGCTAGCACGTTTCTCGACCGGGTCCTTGCATTGCGCCATATCTGATTATGCCCATACCCGACGGCACCCGGGGATATGATGTATTCCCAGACTTTCCACTACTCTGGTTCACTGCGATTGAGGTGGACTAGACGTTATAATATCAGATCCAATGGGCCACGGTTCGCAGCACAAAGTCAGGCTGCTGCCCACATGTGACTTACTGCATTCTGTCCGACTCTGCCGACATCTGTCCGACGAATGACAATGGCACTCGAGATGCATCCGAAGTACTTTTCTTTTTGTCTTCCCCTCATTACTACGGGTTGTACTCTGTAACACCGAGCGCCTAGGGAACATCCGGAGACATGGGGGGGGGGAAGTTGGACAACTCAGGTGTAATGATTTATCTCGCCTACTCTAATGGGCGACTTACCGTACAGTCTCGACACACCGTCTGATTTATCTCAGCCACTCGCACACTCGAGGTAAACTGAGTTCACCGGCCTCTAATTGTCCAACCACCGCCCCCGCGCATGAAAGCGGTTGATGCGGGTTTTGGGGTGTTAAGGAGAGCGGGTTTATGGCCCTTGTTGAGGCCAATTCTCATCTCGATCCACAAGTTCTTTATTACCAGCAGTCTAGTATAAGGCTCACGGATTTCTTGTGCATGCGGTTAAGGCCATGACCAAGTCTGCTACTCCTAGTGTCGAGTCCCAGGAGAAGAACCTTGCCGCCGCGCCATAAAGCGCATCAAGTACACTCGTCGTTTTGTCCATGACCGGTGTCAAGCGAAAGATGAACCCAACCCCGGCAACTAGATTTTACCATAGCATGGGGAGGAACATGAACCGGTAATAATCGCGGCTGGAAATGACAAAGACAGCCACGAAAGAAAAGAGAAACACAACCATATACGGCCTGGACGGTTGACATTTATTTCACCGCCATTTGCTAGCCACGAAAGAGTTCTAATGGGGGAGAGCCCTTGAAGAAGTTACTGTTAATATGCAGAAGTCTATCAATTCCAGAATCCTCATAGGAGCCCTTAAGGGAGGAGACTGTTTGCCATCCTACTACCCGATTGTAAAACGTCTTCTCTTCATGATAATCTAGAGGCTGGAACTGCCAGGCGGTCGATCTTATAGATATTGATGAGTATTTGATGAGAATATTATAAAGGATAACAATTAGCCCTCATGGAATCGAAGACCAAACTTTGTGAAGCTTAAGCCATATGGGATAGTAAAGCCCATCGCTACTCATCAGATGAACATGCAGCGTGTATTTGAGAGGGCTGGGAGACTGTGTAAGCACTACGGAGTACAATGTTGGCGACTATAGTACTGGTTGTGGCAGTCTGCAGACAGGTAGGCATGTGACACCCTAAGTCGTTGCAATTCTGATTCTGATCAACGACTTAGCGGCATTTTCAGCGACAGCAGGCGATGGATATGCCAGCGGCGACTGGTGTTTGGCAGCGCGGATTACCATGTTTTGTTATTATAGTACTTTCCATGATAAGCCTCGGCGGTCATGCTCATCCTCATCACTGGTGAGATCATGGGCAGTCGAAATTGAGACTGGACAGTAAGCCCCAGGCTAACTATACTCCGTCCTCCATCCAGCGTAGTCTGGTCTGGACATGTCCGGCATACATCGGGCAGCGAAGGATGGGTGACTCCATGCGAACCTCCCCCTCTCTTTGTCTTGTGCCTCCACTCTTCCCTGCAGACTCGGATCAAACAGGAAGGACTCAGAACAATCTGGAAGCGAACCCGGAGGCGGGAATAAGGATACCGGGGCTGCTACGGGGAGTCGGGGACTAGGCGGAGGCTGGAGTTAAGCTGCCTGCCTGGATGGAGGTCATCCATAATCATCATCATCTGCCGTTTAGATTCGACACTGATTGGATGCTTCTGTGAGTCAGATGGGGAGCCTGAGACCCTGAGCGAGTCCATGTAGCAGCATTTTGAGCAACTAAGTTGTGAGTCTGTGACATCTTAGTTCCTATCCACACTGCAGTCTCCGGCTATGCTCGGACAGGGGAATGTCAATGATCTTTGAGGCTGCTCGCCACCATGCGCAGCTGCAGGTTTGTTCTCCCAGCCAAAAATGGAGTCATGACTCCTCCAATATCATCCGTCATAGCCACGGGCAGTGACTGGATCAGGCACTCTGTGATGCCTGTCGATTGCCACTACTGATTTTCCTCTGAGTCTTCAGGCCTCGATTATTAATGCCCTGACGTATCTTGACCCCTCTGGGAATAGTCTGAGACTGGCACTGTTCACACTTCACAGAGTGCACGTTCCACTCCCAGGACTTCGGCCGTAATTCTGCCTCTCATTGGGTGCATTATAATTGTCTTGTCCAGGCAGTGTCGGGACACTCTGAGACTCGTGTTGGTACTGTTACGCCTCTTATTTGCCGGAGGGAGACCCGTGGTATTTCAAACTGATGCTATTTCGAGTCTTGTCAACGGGTCTGCAGACTGTACTGCTTGAGGTTGATTGAATAATTTTATTTAAAATAATAATCTCTTTAAAATGACAAAATCTCAGGGGCGAGTCTGCCGGTGACCGGGACTCGACACCTGCAACCCCATTCCGACCCCTAACGGGACTTTGTGGATTTTTCTGCGTTTCCTCGTGCTAGCCATGCTAGCATGCTAGGGCCTCGAGGAGATCACTTGGTCAGAGGTCTGATTCACTGATTCTCCGATGGAGCCTGTGCTCAGTGTGCTGTGCTGTTCCAAGTCTAGCCGCTCTCCATTTGTAAACCAGTGCCACGGTTGCTCCTGGTCTGGCCGTTGCGAGGAATCTTGCGTTCCCAACAGGTTTTGATCCTTGAAATTGATTCCTATCTGTTCTGTGATTAAAAATGCGTATTGGACAGATAACTCAAGTCATACTCTGCAATATTAATCAAGCAAAAGTTCGATGTAAATAACAGTAATTACCGAGTCATGATGATAAAAATAAAATTTGTTAGCCTGCCGGAGGTTGAGTTTTACTTTACGTGAAGCTAGCCAAAGCCACCCAGTTTTGCCGTTTACCGCTGGAGACAGGTGACTGCTGGAGGCCTCCACCACCGACCACCCACCGACCACCAGCCCGGGCCTGAGCCTGAGCCTGAGCCTGCGATCATCTTAACGCTGTTCTTCCCTTTCTGCTTCCCTTTCTTTCCTTCCTTCTCTCCCTCCCCCCCATCCCTCCTCTTCTCTCTCCATCCTCTTCTCTCGTGTGAAAGTCTCTCCTCCACCTTTCGCGCTGTTTGTTCGCTTTGCTCTTGCTTCCCTTCCACTCACCTTTGCAACGAGCTTTTCACTAAGTGTCGTTGTCACCGTGGACTACCGGCCGGCAATTTGACGCGAGACAATCTTGTTTCCCCTTTCGGACTCAACTTTTGCTCGTCCTCTCCAACCCAAACCGCGTCCACGATCCTCTCTGTCCGCCTTGCAATTGCTCTAGCAATTCAAGATCGCCTCTGGTGCTTCGTGAAAAAAAAGTTCGCCCGTGTTCGCTTTCAATCCATAACGGAAGAAACACGCCTCACCACCAGAATCGTCCGCAGAGAAGGAACAACCCCGGAAAACGCCAGTTGCGACCGCTCTTTTCGCTCCCCTTGTGTTTCCTTTCCGCCCGTACCGCCGATACCGTGTTGTTGATTTGTCCCCCCATGTTTTTCAACTAAGGAATATCTCCTGCACCAAAAACAGAGCCGCGGCTCGTCGAGCAACGCTCTTCCTCCCCCAGGCTCAGGGTGTGGCGGACGCGTAGACGGTTCGTATCTTTACTTGTCTCCCTGCTGGTGTTGCCCTGTTTGATCTGGTCGCTGACTGGGATTGTCTACTTGTTTAGCATCAAAATCGTCTACCGCCCCGTCCCTGGACTGGTTTCATCCCTCCTCCTCTCTTCGCTATGCCGTCTTTCTACAACACTGGCCTCCCGGCCTTCCCTCTTACTCCCCCTCATATCACCGGTGCCGGCAGGATGGAGAACGAACCTCCCTTCTACGTCCTCGGTCACAACCACTCGGCCGCTTTCCCTCCCCGTTACTCCCAGAACGGCTGTGAATTCATCGAGCAATACTCCCAGCAGTCCACCTGCTACGCCAAGCCCCCGATGAACGCTCAGCAGCCTATTCACTCGATGCGCACCGGGAGGGATATGACCGCGTTAAGTCAACCCATGTTCGGCCCCGTCTCCACCGCCAACGTGCTGCCCCCGATCCGCAACAACGTCCAATTGCCACCAATGGACCACGCCGTTCCTCCGCAGTACCGCCGTCAAGACCCGATCGCTCAGCCCGAACAGCCTCGCAAGGAGGAGAAAGCGACCGGAGGCGTTGCCGCTTACTTAGACTATGAGATGGATCAGATGTCCGACTTTGTGGCTGAGATGGCCCAGGGAATGTATGATTTGTACATCACCAAGATCAACCTATCAGATATTGACTTCGCGCGAAGCGTCTACCCAGGATCGTCTGTCCCGTCTCAGTTCCGGAAATACGTCTTTCAGATTTTGTCGTCGACGCGTCTCCCGAGCTCCACAATTCTTCTGGGTCTTTACTACCTGTCCTGTCGGATGCGTATGCTCTCTTCTGCCAAGGTCTACAACGCAGGCAGTGGCCAGGTCTACCGCATGCTCACTGTGGCTTTGCTGTTGGGAAGCAAGTTCTTGGATGATAACACCTTCCAGAACAAGTCCTGGGCCGAGGTTAGCAACATTTCCGTCAGTGAGTTGAACTCCATGGAGCTCGAGTGGCTCTTCGCCTTTGAGTGGAAGATCCACGACCGTATCTATGACCAGCAGGATGGCTTTGCCTCGTGGCTTTCTCACTGGGAGAAGTGGCGCGCCAAGTCTGCTATCAAAACTCAAGAGCCTCGACACGCCCTCGCTCCGATTGATACCAACATCACCCGCAGCAACCGGGTCTCGAAGCCTCTTCTTTCCCCGGAAGGTCCGATCCCGCCGCAGTATCAGCGGAGCACTCAGTACGAAAACTCTTGGCTCAATCCAGCAGCTTCAGAGTATTCGCCGCCCTCTGCTCCTCACAGTGGACCGACAACTCCGGACTATTACGCAGTTGGCACATGGGCGTACTCTAACCCTCCACCGCCATATTCGAGCACTTGGATGCCTCCTCATCAACAATACATGCCGCCGCCTCGCTCGCAGCCGCCATCCTACCACCACACACCATCCTACGGGTTTCCCTTCCCGCACGGTGGCTGGACAACTGGTCATGGTGCCTCGTGTGGTTGCCCTTATTGCGCTAAGCACATGGAACATTACATGTGCGCCAACCTCGGCTCCATGCAACCAATCCTCGCTGCTTGATTGACGTTACGCTGCATACGACTTGCTTCTATCGATTTTCTTGTTCTGTCTAGATTTTCCTTCCTTTGCCTCTTGTCTGATACCGTCCGATGATACCGCTTTATTCCTTTTTAGTCCCTTTTGCGATGACAATCCGATTTATTTCTCGGTCTCATTTACCTGCCGAAAAAGTACCCTGGTTATCTGTCTCTTGGTCCGCCCGAACAAGAAAACGTCAAAACTCAGCAAAAAAAGTGTCAAGCAGCGATATTGGAACGACTGCCACATCTTCTGTTCTGAGCCTCCGCATGCATTTACGATATGACACCTTTTCCCGATTACATTCGATTTGATACGATTTCGTTGTTGAGAGATCTCATCAAATTAAAAAAAAAAGCACTGAGATCCCGCGGGCTTCTCTTGGTCTTGGGGTTGAGAAGTCACGATAATCATGATTTTCGTTCATCGCTTTCTGCTAATGGCCCCTGTTTTCAATCTTCATTTTCATTGTTCATCTTGATTCTTTTCTCTCTCTCTTCATATTCTCTGGATTTGGGCATTTCATCTGGCAGATGTTACTCATAGATCGATTCACTTCCCGTCATAAACAACCATTCCCCATTTACCCGGCGTTGTAATTTCCTCCCTCGTTCTACATTTTGCATTACCGCAATCTCTGTTTCGGCTGCCCCTTTCTTGCTGCCCTGGGCCGATCAAGGTTATGCTTTTATCCTGCATATACTTGAAACCTTGCAAATTCAATATCTACCTAGGTTTTGGGCTGATCGGAGACGGAGGGCCTTTTTTGGCGGTACTCTATTTCTTTCCACTTCTGTTTCTTTCTATTCGACGACCCTTGATGCATGTTTTATACCGGTTTCTTTTCCAGACCACCCACAAAAAAAGTGATACTCCCCAATTCCCAACTATGGTTCATATTCTGTGTCTCTTGATTCAATTCTCTTCTTGATACTGGTCTCGATCACCATGTTCTCTTTCTTGTTTTCAATTCTCTGCCGAATTGAAATGTAAGTTAACTACTACCAAACCTTGACTCAATAAAGATGGGAACCTGTCTCCTCTGACACCATGGATTCCACTCTTGCTTGTCTTGAATTGTTTCATCTCCAGAAAACCACGTAGGGTTCATAGCCATGCGGTCACAGTTCTTGATCCCAAAGTTGACAAGTCTACTGTATGGCTTTTACACCCTCTGGCCTGCATATAACCAAGGCCCATCTGGTTTGATAGCCACTCTGTATTTCTACTGTAGCCTGTAAACATAGCCATGGTCCATTGTATAGGGTGCTATAGAAGCAATAGACCGTGTCCAAATTTGGATGGTTACTTTTTCCTACAATAGAAGATGGGCATGGTCAAACCCTGGATACCTGGACAGGCAAAATTCTACTATATGCAGGCCAGAGAACAGGGCCCAAGGAAGATCAATGTCTACGGAATTGGTTTCTTCTCAGACCCCAACGAACAGAGGTATAGTGTTATCATGATGCAGGGTATCGTAGGCATCACATCATCTAGTCATCTATGAAGGGATAGTGCTCATCTAGAGTCTAGAATCCATGTATCTAGTAGACGCTCCCCCGAATACTCTGGTCTTCTTTCTGGGCTTGTTCAAGTGTTCTTTCATAATTATTCTCGTTTTCTCCCTCGTCCTCGCTTCCTGTTTCACGGACACAGTGTAGTGCCGTTTGTCCCTGAGTCCCGTCAAGATGAGCAGGCTGCTTTCCCTGCGGTGACGCCTCGTCCGTTTCAGCATCCGTGTCGGGGATTGTTTGCGTTGTTGGCTTTTTCGTCGTTGCTGGGGTTTGGCTGTGGGGTTGCGCTTGGGGGTGGTGTCCTAGGGCTAGGTTTGAAGGATGGGCGTGACGATGATGGGACGATCTTGTGCGTCGGAGTTTAGGCGTCTGCCGCCCGCTTCCTTCGTCGTCGCCGTCGTTGTCGAGGTCTTGGGATGCACGCGGTTTGTGGCGTTTGAGTCCGGTGCGGGGTAGCTCATGCTGCTGGTGGTGATGGTTGTGGTGGCGGTCGTTATCATGCTCGTCTTCGGAAGCTGCGACGCTGCCGGCGCCGCTGAGGGTTCCACCGCCGTCGCGGCCGACGAGGCGGATGAGGTTGTATGCTTGGTTTGTCTGGTGGAGATAGTCCTGGCTGAGAGGGCTCTTGAAATGTTTTGGAGAGGCGTGGTGGTGGCTATGGTGATGCTTGCTGTGTTGCGTGTGGGTGGGTGTAGTCGGCTCCGGGGTAGAAGGGTATTGCGTGTTTTGAGGTAGCACCTCTAATGGCAACTCAGCTGTCTTGTCGCCGATCGAGGGCTCAGGGGCTTCCAGCGTTTGTCCTTCGTTCATATCGTTGGCTTCGGTGGTCTCCGGGCTTGTATGTTTGTTGCGATTGTCATCCCGAGTGGATTTGTGGTGGCTATCGTGTTCCTCCCGCTGAGACGCTCGTTGAAAGCTTTTCCTGTGAGCGCCGTGATTAAAGCCGGATGGACACCCTCCCCATTTGCGTCTGATAGGGACGGGTGTTTCTGATGGTGTTGAGTTCGCTGACCCTAGGCCCTTGGCAGCGTGCTCTTGCTGCCGTTCACGCTCTTTTTCCATCCTTAGCTCGGACCATGTCCGAAGTTGGTTCTGTAACAGAAATTTACCGCTATCCTCGTTGAGCTTCATGATGACAAACTCGCAATGGTTGATGTTGCGGAGATCCTCAAAATACTCGACGCTCCAGTGATACCACTTCATAAGAAAGACCCGAGTCATGAGTCCATGCGTGACCAGGACACAGACACTAGCAAAGTCCTTTTCCCCAAATGACCGCCACATCGACTCATTGAAGCCAGAAACGCGATCATAGGCATCGGCGGCGCTTTCGCCATTCGGAATTCGATAGAAGAAATGCCCGTAGTCCGCTCTTTCGAGCCACATCCGCTCCATTTCCGCGGAGCATGGTTGAAAGTTTCCGAAATCTTGCTCTCGCAGCCGTGGCTCTTCATATACTTTGATCGTGTGTCTTGGGAAGGGCGATGGAGAAGGCGTATCGGCGGTGAGAGACTCTAGGATGCCTTCGGTGGTTTCACGGGTCCGACGGTATGGAGACGTGAAGAAATGAATCGTATCGTCTGGTTTTAGAAGTCCTCTCAGTCGCTTGCCCGCTTCTTGTGCCTGCCGGTGTCCTTCGGGCGTGAGCTTTACCCGGTGATCAGGGATTGTTTGGTGGATCTCGCGATTCTTGTTTCCCTCTGACTGGGCATGGCGGATCAAAATAATCATCTATGCAAGGTCAGATTATCGTGAATGTACCTTGAGACGAGTACATGACTTACCCGCGGTTTGCCCATGGTCAATACTACTGTACGAGCTTCC
Organism: Aspergillus mulundensis; assembly: GCF_003369625.1. NCBI lineage: Eukaryota > Fungi > Ascomycota > Eurotiomycetes > Eurotiales > Aspergillaceae > Aspergillus > Aspergillus mulundensis. The sequence goes on along the minus strand of NW_020797890.1, from coordinate 1,177,644 downwards.
TGGCCCCTCGCTGGCCGACCTAAGCTGGTCGATAATACTGTATACGGTGGAGATGGTGGATCAAGGGCTATAGGGCGATGATATCATATGTATGGCCCAACCTCTGGTAGTTATCTTGGAATGTTGCTATGTGAAAAGATCTCCAAGAAAGACGATAAAGGGTTAATAAAGGATGCGGGGATGGGAGTTGTAGGAGCCAGGGATGATACGTAATGGCCAATAGCCCGGGCCTCATTTGCTCCTCCGAGGGCTGCGCTTGTTGCCGCTTCGGTGTCCGTACTTCCTGTCCTTATCGCCGTCGAGCGCTCTTTTATACCATCGTCGATGTCCATTCCGCTTGCTTGAGACATTATTGAAAGTGGTCTGCTTGGCTAGGGAGCAGAAGCCATGGCTGAGCATTTGTATGAGCTCCTGAGTCCTCACCTGCCCTCAACCGAGGCGAACCTGTCTAAGGATCCGCCCACGATTCAATACCTCAACCGACTGCCTACGCTCTCCCTACAGGCCCTACAGACTACAGAACCCCAGTCACTGGCACAGTCCGCGCACTCCAATCTTCTATCTCTGCAAGCGCTGTCCAACCGATCTCACAAGTCCTTCATCACCTCCGCAGACAGTTTATCCAACCTCCATTCTTCCATTGCCAATCTAAAACGCCAGGCCCAGGAGTTACGCGATGGCATCCCGAAACTCGACGAGGAGGCGGTCCGGTTCTCCTCCAAATACAGCAGAGCGGCAGAGAATGCCACCCTCGAGCAACGGAAAAAAGTCATGCGTCTCTCGCGGAATGTTGACCGCATCTCGGACATCCTGGAATTACCCACACTACTTGCAACAACCGTGTCGTCGGCCGCTGCCAACTCCGGAAACACAGGGACTTCGTTTTCTACGACATATTCCGCAGCATTGGATCTCTACGCTCACATCAAGCGCTTGCAGACGCTGTACCCGGATTCGCCTTTAGTGAACGACGTGGCCGCCCAGGCGGAGGACGCCATGAAAGATATGACTTCGAATCTTATTACTGCTCTTCGTGCTCAGAACCTTCGACTCGCGGCGGGGATGCGGACTGTAGGTTGGTTACGAAGGGTGGCCCCTGAGCTTGATGCAGCCATTGGCGAGGGCGGAGCTAGTAATGGAGGAGGTGCGCTGGGTGCAACATTCCTGATATGCCGTCTAGCAAACCTGGTATCCACCCTGGAAGCTCTTGATCCCCTCCGTGAACTTGCAGATCAGGAAACACAGCGCAGGACGCGGGGTTCAGACCAGAAAAGCGGTACTGGCTCGTGGACAGCCGGTCATCAGACAGAAAAGTACCTGAAAAGGTACATTGAGATATTCCGCGAGCAAAGCTTCGCGGTTGTCTCTTTGTACAAGAACATATTTACACCAGATCAGTCAGAGACCGATGCGACCGCCCCGGGCTTACGAGGAATCGACGCGCGGACCAAGACGGCACAGTCCTCCCAGACGGATCGCAGACTAGACCCTTTCCAATGCCTACCACCTGCTCTCGCAACTTTCCCTACGCACCTGGTTCAACTACTAACTGGCACGCTGCGCACATATCTACCGAATATTCAGGACAAAACCGCCCGTGAAAGTCTTCTTACGCAGGTACTCTACTGCGCTGCCAGTTTAGGCCGTTTAGGGGGCGACTTCAGCATGATTCTAACCGAACTCGGCGACACAGGGGATGAAGGAACTGAGGGCTTTGCTTCCGAATGGGAGGAAGTTATGCGGAAGCACCGAGCATTGGCAGGGCGCCTTGAACAGCTTACGGGGGCGAATCCAACAAGCCCTACAGGGTCCTCGAAAGGTACCTTGCAGGCAACCTCACTAGCTGCCTCATAGGCAATGGCAAGGAAATGGTCTGCCTAGACAAGTCAACATATCAGTCTACAGAAGTTCCATTCCGGGCAGAAGCGTCGTTTTTGTGCACTAAGCATATGCCAAGGGCGCTTCTTGCTAGATTTTAGAAACCAAGCGCAAACGATCTGCCGCCCAGTGTGTCTACAAATCCCCAGGTTTGAAACATATTCCTTCCCTTGCCTAGAACAGGGGACCAACGGCTGAACCGGGCGACAGACGTTTCGCCAATTAACGGAATTCGTGCCAAAAGCTGACTGGAGTTTTGGGGCGAGGCTGTGGTCAGCTCATGTACTCCGTATCATCGTTCCTGCTACCATCAGCAGTCAGGAGGGTTGTTGCCATGCAAACACTCTTAGCCTGGCGCGGAACCACACCATTTCATTGGGAACTCCAAATGGACTCCTTGAACGTTGTCTGTACATAATAGATAACTGCGGTGTATATAGTAATCAAAGGGGATAATGACTCGCGCGCTAACCCGATCAGTACCAAGGCCGTGCCCGCCTTGTCTCCATTGTCCCCAACTCCAACTCTCCGTCAACTCATTCTCTACCCTTCCTTTATTTATCCCCTGTTCGTGTTATTGTGTCTATTTATGCTCTAGCTGCCATTATTCCTATTCTTGTTCCTGATTCTTCTTCCTCCAATTCACCTTCCGTGTGACCTTCTCTCATAATTGTGCCACCGAATTCACTCTTCATCTTACAAGCAATGCGAGTCTTCTCTCCCGACCTATAAAGGGGACGGTATATATACTACTACACACTATATTATCTCTCATCTAAATAATTATTACATCTGTTTCCGTACCTCTTTGTTTGAGGAATTGATCATCAGTACCGATGGCGGCCTCCACACTCTCAGCCGGCGGGATGATCGATCCGTCCAAACAAGCCGAGTACCCCATCATTCTGGGCGAGCGACTGGCAAGAAAGACCGACAAATCTCGCTCGCAGTTGGTAAACATCCAATACAACTATAAGACCAAGGCGGCGGCTTCACAGCAACGATCTACTATCACCAAATCCCCACACTCACGGGACCACTTCAACCTGACGGTTACCGATAAAGCTCCGAGTGCCGAACAGAATGTCTTGACCTACTCCTACCAGGGCAGCGTTGATCCAGCACAGAGCGCCTCTGACGCACAAGCTCATAATCTAGTTCTTATATTCGACGCGACAAGGAAGGCGTTCGTGCTGGAACCGGTTGCTACGCAGCTCAACTTCAACCTTCGTTCGGCCCCGGCGAAGACGCAGAAGCAGGTGATTCAGCAGTATCCCCAACTTAGGACCTTACAGGATGAACACGCTTCTGGAGATGATCGCGGATCCGACCAGGCCAGCGGAAATGATGACGGGCCGGCGGACGAAGATAATCCTTACGACTACCGACATTTCCTTGCCAAAGACAAAGATAATCTGGACGACGATAAGTTGGCCTCGGGAAATGCGACCCCAGAACCGTCTACTAGCACGAGCAAAGCGGCAACACCACTGATCACTGCGACTAAGCCTGCTCCTAGTCCTCGACCTCGCTCAAAACCCCAGACGAACCCTCTTCGCCAAAAGAAGCCAGCACCTGATACCCCGCGATCGAGCAAGGCGGCCCCTGCGAAATCCAAATCGAAACCGCAATCCCCTATTAGAGTGATAGAAAGACAGAAAGACAACAGTAAGGAGGCAAGAAGGGTGGAGCATGAAGATGTTGAAGAGATTGTTTTTGAGTCGTCCAAATCCTCGCCTTCGGAAACAGGTACTGGCGCAGTATCATCGCAAAAGACCGTCCCGTCGCCTGGCTCTAACATCATCATTGACGGAGATTTGATTATCGATATGGGATCACCACCTCCAGCTCGCCCGTTCAGAGTGAATCCCGCTCATTTCTCGTCCAATAATACACCCTCGAATAACGAAGATGATGAAGACGGCGGAGATGGTTATGAGGATATTGAGGATCTGCGACTCCCATCACCGGTCCCCACAACTCAGAGGTCCGCACCTATCCCGAACATCCAGGTCGAGGGCGAGGACGCTGGACCCGAAGCGGAGGAGGCGGAAGATGAAGACGACTTGTTGGCTGCAGAGATGGAAGCAGCGTTTGAAGAAGAAGCGCGGAGTCAACAGTCCCAGACGCACATTTCGTCGCATCAATATGTTCCAAGTGAGGACGAGAGTGAGGTCAGCGAGGAAGAATGATGTTGACATCACATACCATGTTCTTTTTCTGTTTGATTACTTGTTGATTGAAAGCGATTTGAACGGGCATCTGTATCACGGCGTTGTCAATCTATGCATTGGGTATCGGCTGGCGTTTGGATCAAGGCATCTTACAGCGATATCACACTTCATTTTACTTCTGGACCTATCTATTCTAGTTCTTCAGATAACCGCAATCGGAATCATTTCTGTAATCCTCTGTTAGGGTAGTATGAGCGACCGGGCACGGAGAAACCCGCTTCCGACTCGCTGGCCTACCTTTCCACTCCGGGATCTTCAAGTTGATTGGAGAACTCTAGAGCTCTCAGCAGCAAAGACGACACCGAGAACAAGAGACTGGAAACGGACAAAAGCAAGGAAACTGTCTTGCTCGTTTTCCGCTTCGCAATCCTTGGACTCTACCTCCAAGGCGAGTCTACGAATCCGCTACTACGCCGAGCTCTCATCTCGCGGAATAGGCGCATCCGCGTTGTCCTAGCTCACGATGCAATGAACGCGAATTGCTGCCCGGACGAGCTTTTGACTACCAGTGCTTGCTTGGTTGGCTGCTGCCCTAGAACGTGAATCAAGGGGACGAAGTGAATCTCGCCGGTGTTTAATCCCGCTTCCCAACCGCCTGCTTAACCTACATACAACACCACGGAGTATCCAGACCTGCGGTCCAGCATCCAGACTCTGAATTTGACGACGATCAAGAGTTTCATACGTACCGATGATGGCGTCACAACCGCCAGTCAAACGACCCCCTCCGGCCCCCTCGAATCCGGTTCTTCTTGCCGCGCAACAACAATGGCTCTTTACGGACGAGGAGCTCGCCCGATCGCCGTCGCAGCTTGACGGCATGACCGCAGAAATAGAGAACTTGAACCGGAGCAAAGGGGTAAACTTTATCACTCAGGTTGGGATGATGTTAAAGTTGCCGCAGCCGACCCTCGCCACAGCCGCCGTTTACCTTCATCGTTTCTTCATGCGATTTGGGATAGCCGACAGGCCGGAGCGACCGGGAATTCACGCATACCCAATCGCCGCTACATCCTTGTTCCTGGCTACAAAAGTGGAAGAGAATGTCCGGAGGATGAAAGAGCTGGTGGTGGCCGTCTGTCGGGTTGCACAAAAAAAGCCGGATCTCATTGTGGATGAGCAGTCGAAAGAATTTTGGAAATGGCGCGATACTATCCTTCATCATGAAGACATACTGCTCGAAGCATTATGCTTCGATCTGCAACTCGAACAACCGTACCGGATCCTCTATGATTACATTTGCTTCTTCGGCGTCAATGACAACAAGCATGTCCGCAATTCGTCTTGGGCTTTCTTGAACGATTCCTCGTATACGGTCCTTTGTCTCCAGTTCCCTGCCCGTGTCATCGCTGCAGCTGCCTTCTACGCCGCCATAAGCCATTGTGATATTGCATTCCAAGACGATGAATTCGGTCGCACCTGGTGGCAGCAGATCGACGTTGATATAACGCAGGTCCGTCGCGCCTGCAGTCGAATGGCAGAGTTATACGAGAGCAATGAACAACATAGACATAGCCAGTACTTCCCGCCCGTCCCATCCTCGTGGAAAGAAGGTGCTGAGAAGACTAGGATCCCGCGCCCCGGCGGCTCACTCGAAGCACCACCTGATCCAGCCTCCAGGAAGCGCTCGCGGGAGCCAGAAGATAGCTATCAAAGCTATGATCAAAACTCACAAGACCCTGTGCCCTTGAAAGTAGACGAGGCTACTCAAAACGGGACACGCTCACCGAAACGACCCCGGGTAGGTTCGGACGCAGAGAGGACTCGCTCTACTACAGCATCATTCGCTTCTGCATTACCATACGGCGGAGATGGTGCGCCACCACCTCATTCTTCACACTCACCACCTCCATCATCATCATCGTCCTTTTCCAACGACCGCCCGCCAAACGGCCACCACGCTCACCAATCCCACCGCCACCAACATCCACTCCCACCCGCGCCCCGAACAACATTTCCGCAGCGCCGAAACAGTGATATCAAAAATTTCGACCCCATTCAGCAGCGTATCGACCAGATCGTGCAGCAGAACTCGGCACCTTCTAAACGCCTGCCTGAAAGATATAGAGAGTGGGATCGAGAGCGTGACCGAGATAGAGAAGACGACGACGCCTACCAGAGACGGAGATCATCGTACTCCTCTTCTCATGGTAGAAACGAGCACCCGCCCCCTCCACCACCGGAGCATCGTCGGCAACCGCCGCTGCCGCCGCCTCCGGAGCCAGAACCGGATGATGAAGGTGGTGGAAGCGAGGAGGGTGAACTGTAGCAAAGTATTACATATTACTAACTCGATAACCTTTCTCGGGCTCTCGCTTTCTTGGGCGAGCATTGTGACGCCCGCACACGTTTTTCAATCTTTCATGACTATTTGAGAATCACTGCTCTCTTCCGGGGTTGGTATCAACCCTCTGGGATTCAAACCCGGGAAAGAAAGGTGGCTATTGATATCCTAACGTTGAGCTCCTGTTTTATAGACAATGGGTGGGCATAGCATTGATGGTTTTTGTTTTTGTTTTGTTTTTCTCTACTTCGAAGGCTCTGTTGTATATACCTTTTGCCTTCGACCTGTTTTACCACATGAGCTTTCTGTATTCTTTTTGTTCATTGGCTAGTCAACCAAATGCAGTGAAGACTGGGATGGAAGATGAAAAATGTACGCGGCTCTATGTAGTCCCTCTATACGATCGTGCCAGCCTAATTTGGACTCACATTGCAGCTAAACTAAGCAAAGAATATACGTGGACATTTAACAATAACAAAGGAAGGAAAGAGAAAAGGAATTAGACCGTGTAATCCCGGTGTGTAAAGGTATAACTTGATGTCTACCTTGTAGCACTAGCCTATCTATGTCTAAAGACAATCGACCGAGATCCAATATCCAGAACGAAAACCGGTAGATACATAGTAGGATTGATGGTCCCGACAGCAGAAGATAGCAACAAAGGCAGCGATAGCTATCTAAGAAGCCCTGTAGTCAATAACCCGCAGCCATCGGACTCGCTCCATTCCCGCCGCCAGCATGATCCAGCAGACTACTAGGTGCAACGAAACTAAACCCGCCGAATGGGTTGCTATCATGCTCAGCGCCGTCGCGACCGTTCGGCATACCTATGCCCATACCCGAGTGGCTACCGCTGCCCCGGTGGTGAGAGACGTAATAGTCGCTAAAGAACGAGGGTCCCTCGACGGGACTCAACGGAAGGGCAGTGAAATCCGTAGAGAAGTTTTCTGCAAGGGCTGGGTCCGTGACGACCGGGATGATGGGTGGTGTTAGGGCACGGCGTTCGAGAGCGCGCCAATTGATCTTGCGGAAGAAGCGGTGAGATTTGATTGTCTGCAGGTCCTTGGGCATGTGGTAACCCAGGCGCTTGGAGGGCTCCTTGCGAAGGAGACGTGTAAGAAGATCCTTTGCGTCTGGCCCCAGGTAGTAGGGCAGAACGAGCTTCTGCTTGAGAATCTTCTCCTGGAGCTTAGCGTGGTTGTTTGCCTTGAATGGGGGTGAACCGGTGAGGAGATCGTATCCGAGGGCGCCAAGGGACCACCAGTCGCATGCTTTGCCGTAAGGTTTGCCCTGGATGACTTCGGGGGCCATGTATTCAATTGTGCCGAGGGAGGAGTTACAGCGGTCATCATCGTCAACGGCGATTTTGCTGAGGCCAAAGTCGGTCAGAAGGAGGTGACCTTCGTGGTCGAGGAGGCAGTTTTCGGGCTTAAGATCGCGATAAATAACGCCGACGTTCTGGTGGAGATGTTCCAGGGCTAGGACCATCTCAGCCATGTAAAATGCCGCAGCATCTTCATCAAACATGCGTTCCATTGCGAGGTGGGTAAAAAGTTCTCCACCTTGGGCGTATTCGAGGACAAGGTACAGTCTTTCGTGGTCCTGGAAGGCATAAAAGAGTTTGACAACGAACGGGTGTCGGTTGACGCTCTCCAGGATCGTACGCTCGGTCTTGGTCTGTTCGACAAGTTTCTTATGAACCGTGATCGAGGCCTTCTTGAACTGTTTCTGCGCGTAAAGCTTTCCAGTGAGAGCGTGGCGCACCAGCAACACGGTACCGAAGGATCCTTTACCCAAACAAAGCAGAGGCTCAAAATCGTCGGTGGTCATCTTGCGGCAAAGCTGGTTGCGGACATCCTGGGTTTGCATGGTATTCTTGGATTGCTCTTCCTGCTTCTTTTCCTCCGCAACAGCATCGGCACTGACGTAGTCGTGGTCCAAGGGCACCTCATAGCTAGTCAGAATCTCAGTCTCGTCGCTGTCAGAATACACACTGGCGTTGCTAGGTGTTGCGGTGCAAAGACCATCAGTAGCTTTACGGCGAAGGGAGTTCCCAGACAAATTCATGGAATCGAGCTGTAGTCGTAGAGCACTGATACCGCCGCCAGAAACCGGTTGCAGCATAGGGCTAGCACCATTACTGCCAGCCAAGACACGCGATTGAGCACTAGGCGCGCAAGAGCTTGTTGTTGAGAAGTCCGAGTCTTCATCGCCAGAACCACGAGGGGTAAATCCATGAACGGTAGATAGAGCCGGCGTCGCCTGAACTTCAGCCTGCTTCTTCTTTTTCTTACGCCGGTTACCTTTCGCAGTCAGGGGGTTCGCGCCTAACTTCGTGAAAGGGGCGCGTTCGTTGATTGCCAGACAAGGCTTTCGTTCCGGGCTGCGCGCAGTCATTCGAAAGCCGGTCTGCTGGCTGGCGGCATTGAAGTGGTCTTCGGCTTTTGAGTGGCACATGTCAGCCTGTGGGCTAAACACATCACCCACCGAAATGTCGTCCTGAGCTGTGTTCGGCGACATTTCCGCGTTGTTTCGCTCGATCTAGATTTTTTGTCGGGCTTTCTTCAGGATCCCGCAGTCCTAAGAAGCCAATCGTAGTCTTGCTGATGCGCCGGAGAAAAGAGCAATTGCAACTCAGAGACTGATTACATCCGCTCACTCATGGACTATGCGAATCACCGACCGGGTATAATTTCCGATAATGATCTATTCCATCCGTAAACCTCGTTAGCCAAGAAACTAAGCAGACGACAGAAGATGTTGGAGAAGAAACCCCACCTTCTGGACCAAATCACAAACACCACTCTTTTTTCCCGGGCGCAGGGCGGTTGAACCGTTAGACCCCGTATTCCTCCCTATATGATGAAGCCCACAAAAGGACAAAGCAGCGTCGAATTTACCGTCCGCCCTTCTTCAGGACGGACGACGAACCCCTACCCAAATCACGTCGTTGACGGAGGTCTCGCGCAGCGAGGAATCTGGCACGGAGACGGCGGTAGCGTAGGGCAGGGAACCGGCCAGTGCGAAGGATGGAGCAGCAGTCAAGTCGAAGTTTGAGATGAGGTTGTGGAGGCCAGCAGTGCGGGCAAGATCGAACAATGAGGGCTTGGGCGCAGACAGGCACATAGAGACACGACAAGGGATGGAATATGAAGCGTGAGCGATATATCTCGAGGCCGAGACGCAGGGAGAGTTTCAAATCAAATGATGATCCCGTACAGGGGAGATTGTAAGCAGGAAAGACAAGGCAGTAAGAAAGAAGCCCATGCAGAGAGTGCCTTTCCTTGAATTTCACAGCCAATCAGCAACAGCCGGTGCTAAGCGAGGCTAGGCCCCTTCCGGCTTCACGTGCTTCGGCCATTGGATGTACAGAGTGACCATTCAGATGACTTGAGAAGTTGAGACATTTATATATCGCTCATAGAATTTAACATTGGCTCGAAATCAAGGAGATCTCTCAAAAAAGGCCTGGGACCTAGTCACCTCCACGCCTGAAGCCTCCACGAATGCCAGCGCACTTGGCTTCTCAACTCTTACAGTCACTCGCTCATTGGCGTAGTCCACCGTTACAATGCGCGCTACAAACGTCGCCAGCGCCTCGACTGTCTGGAATGAAGTCTCTTCAACGCGCTAAAAGTATAAAAGTCAGCTCGCGATCTCAAATTCCAAATAGCCTGAACAACAAACCTCTGCAACAGCCCTAGTCATCACCTGGTAAGTATCAACGACAGTCGACCCCCAAGCCAGCTGCCCTGGGCCCTTGAACTCCAACGAGATAATCACGGCCTGCTTCTCAACCCGCTCATGCGAGTTCACACCCAGGATACAATAGCACCGGATCCCCTCAATCCGAAACTCCTCTTCCAAAACTACAGGGCACCGCTCTGTGCTTCCTTGTCTGTACCCCCAGACCGTAGAGCTGCGGTAGTGGAGGCCGTTCTCGGCACGTAGTAGAGCCTTTGGTAGATGAAGCCAAACCTCGCACTGGCCATAGACATCATCGATAGGCCCGGCAGACGACGATGAGGGAGCCTTGTTATTGAAGACCGCGCCCCGCGCCTCAGAAGCAGACGCGCTACTCCTCCGCCGGCTGTGCTGCACGTGTGCCATCCGTCGAACCCCAGCCGCCGTCTCCTCGAGCAGTCCTAGGCCGCAGTTCGCGACAATCCCCGCGGTCAGACGCACGTCCTGGCCGATATCGGCCCTCAACATCTCCTCGCGCCGGCTTCCCTCGACGCTAATCATGTGCTGCCCCGGGGTGGCTGCGCTGGGCTTGCTTCCTGCTGTCATATTGCGAATTTCCTCCTCCAGGCGGCGGTAGAGCTTCCCATAGTCGAGGGAGAGGGAGACATCGTCGGCGTTGGCGGCTGCCACGGCGGAAGAGTATGAGAGCTTCAGCGATGCGGTGCAGGGTTGCGATTTACCGTTGCGGTGCCATGGGTCTGGTGCTGCGGGGAGGGGAAGCTGGATGTTGCGAAGGCGCACACTGTCGAGGACGGCTGGGTGAGAGGGGATGTGGACGTTGACTCGTTGCTCGGCCATTTTGAATGGAATTGATGGGAACTTGAACTTTTTTTGAGGCGGATAAAATGGTCAATCAGTGCGTCGTTTTGCAAGCTAAATCCGCGAGTCAGGTAAGCTGATGCGGGGTCTTAATCATGACATGAACCTGACTGGAAAGACAGTGTCACAGTGATAACCGAAACAAACAGTCAACTCTTTAGTTGATCACAGTCAAGTGTTCAGTTGATCCACTCCGATAGAACCATCATCGAACCCAGGCAATTGCTATAGCTGAAGCTCTGTTGCTAGGATTCAGCGGGGTTCACTTAGCGCGGGGTCAGACGAAGTTTGGTTTAATCATGACGTTGCCTACTTCTTCAAGCGACTCCTACGTCCGGAACTATACAAACGTTCGGTAGATTGAGTATACTAGCTGCGATACATTATTCCCAACGGCCGTGTTAAAACTCATCAAGCGCCGTAAGTTCATCAATCATTACCAGACCTAGATGACAATCTCGGTCTTCGATCAGCTGAACATGCCCGGCACCGGCGGGACTAGTCATTCGCCAACTGGGCGATTCCATGGTTAAATATAGGTAGTCTTCCAGCAAAATTCATCTCAGAAAGAAGAGATACGTTTCAAATCAGACGATATCGTTCTGTGGCCCGGTAAAAGCAAAAATAGTGCTGTGTGGGAATTTTCTCAACGTAAAAAATGGGTATCCACCGTGCAGGCAACACAAGAAAACGAGCTGTGCATTTCCTACCAGTAACGGCGCTCGTACGGAGCGTACTCACCCCGTGGCGGGGATCGAGGTCGTCCATAGGGCCTTGGGGCAGCATACGGGTCGTCATACCGAGGCGGAGGTGGTGGGCCATAGGGGTCTTCGTAAGGGCGTCGTGGAGGGGGATATTCTTCCATCCTAGGACGCGGCGGGGTACGGCGGCCATAACCATCGCCATAGTATTCCCGGCGCATGGGGATAGGAGACCGTTCGCGGAAATGGCTACGCGGACTGTAGCCGCGAGGCACCGAGTATCTGCGGTCGTATTCATCCATCGGGGGATAGCCTCGACGAGGGGACCGGGAACGGTATGGGTCACGGTAAGTGCGGTCATCATACGGCTGAATCTATAAGGCGCAACGCAATGAGGATCTCGTTCCAATCCTTGGGCACAAGATGGTCCTTACATCGGGAACGCAAGTCACTCTGGCGCCTTTGAACTCTCGGCCGTCGAGTTTCTCGACTGCGGTTTTCAAATCGTTTGCAGTCTCAAACTCAACAAACCTTGAATCGTGTTAACCATTGCCACCAAGTCTCAGGTCATCTAGGCGCAACCCACCCTCTTCCAGGCTCACGGCCAGTCTCTGAGTAAACGACGTCCAGCCCAGATTGACGGGCAAAGTCTTTGAGATCCTAGAGTCCACGGTGTAAGTTCCTGTCCAGGCATGAGGAATGTATCCAGGTAAAGTCCAAGTGGGTGGCGGCTAAGGGGAACACGGAAACAAAAGCAACGGCCGACAGTACCACCAAGGCGTGAGGGGACAATCCGGAAGTACATATCCAGGTAATTTCCGTCCAGTCCGGGCCGTCCATATTCCAGGCTGTGGTCTCTAACCCTACGCTGGACTCCATTGCACGATCCTTGTGTGCCAGAGGGTCAAACCAAACAGGCCATCAGAGGGTGTGGCGGCTGGACGCTCATTGGCAGAGTTGTATTGACGTCCACGGAATCCTGAAGAAGGGGGCATTGAGAGGGCTGCTAACCTGCCAGCTTGTTTCCGGGAGACCGGAGATCAACATACGAAAGATCGTACGGCGAGGGCGAGGGACATTAGGACGGTCCGTAGGAGCTGGAAAGTTCTCCTTGCGACGGGGGCCCCTGGCAAACTGCACGGTAAGACGCTCGCCTTTAAAGTCACTTCCGTCTGGTTTCTGGTCAACAAAACTTGCCCTTTTGAGCCGGGCTAACGATCTCACATACGAAACGCTGCTCACTTATGTTAGCAATTTGGTGATTTCACGCGTATAATTGCCGCCAACCTACCGGGAACAATATCTCTTGCATCCATCGCATCTTCATATTCTATGAACCCAAAGCCATTCATAAGCTTGATCTCTGTGATCTTTCCGGTGCCATGGGTGCTAAAATGTTCTTCGATATCCTGCTTGGTCACTGAATAGAAGGCAATGGCGCAGCCAAGGCGCCGTGCAAATGGTTAGCCCAGTAGAACTATAAAATGACAGTCCAGGGAAGTAGAGAGATGCGCTACTGCCACGAACGGCCACGAACGGCCACCCAAAGATAAAAGGCACAAACTAAGGGAGATGGAGGCCCCGATATGGAGGCCACCCCGTCTGATGCGCAGTCGAGCAGGAACATCGGCAACAGTGTCAGGTCTCGGGGCACGTTTCGGTCAAACGGGGCTCAAAGATCCACCGGGGTATCCTGAAATTCAGGGGAGCACTGGGATTCGAGGGAACAATATCCAATTGGGCTGGAGATAGAGAGCCCTCTGGGGAAAGGGCTGATGGAGGCCAGCATACCATTGCGGGGAAGATTCCCAAGATAGAGTCGGGTGGAAGAGACCTCAGTCATGGCTGGCGGCGAGAGGACGAAGATCAATCACAGCGATGATTATTACCACACGGTGATCCAGAAGGAAAATAATGGCCTAGAAACCGGCTACAGCCCAAGCACAGATCCAAGTCAACAACAGAGAGCGAGCGCTGACGAAAAATAAGGCCACGGATATAGAATACCGATGTCCTGTGAGACAGACGGCGGTGGTCAGTGGGAGAGACGGGCTGCTCCTAAGATCCGGCGCGTGGTCCAAGCGGGTCGAATCAGGGAAGAAATGCTGGAATCATCAAACGGTGTATAGCCTGCAAACTACCCGGCAGTAGGATGCGATGGAATATAAAGCGACGGATGGTGTATACTGATGGTGCTGATGAGAGATCAAGAGGAGAAGAGAAGAGGAGGTGAGGACTGGGGAGTGTTGAACAAAGTGAGCGACGAAGACGAGCTAAAAGGAAGGCTGCAAATCAGAGAGCAGCGCGTTACGCCTCACTTTGAGTAGAGGGTCCACGTGGCCCCGCCTGCTCTGCCTCCAGAACAGCGGCAGACTGCAGTTGATTCTGAGATGAATGTATTGAGGCTCAGCCATGATTCACGGACGATGGATTTAATTCATGTATAGACCTACACCGGTTAGAATCATTGGCAGGAATTCTGGTCACGCATGCGAACCATGGGCCCGGGGCTTCTCCGGTTCCGCTCGGGAGCTGTTCCCGTATACTTCCACTGAACACTCTATCCACGGACAATCATAGGATGATGGATCAACAGTCATTGACTGATAGCGCATGGACGCGATATAGTATGGATACACACGGACTTATATATACATTTCCCAGGTAGTCCGGCTCCAAAATAGCCTGGAATAGTTTGAACAGCAGCTTACCCCATGATTCCGATTAGATGTCTATCGAACCCGTCATATTGAACAAATTATCTGGCTATGTCTTGAAATACTTCGGTCCTTCTCCACCCTGAGGAGTCTGCCAGTTGATGTCCTGGGTAGGGACCTTGATATCACATGTTTTACAGTGGATACAACTGGAGAACGTTAGCATGCATTATCAAAAGTAAAAGCGGTAGGGAAAAAGCGTACTTCTGAGCATTGATCTGAAACCGAACCCCGTGAGGCTTGGTTGAATCCTCCACGTACTCGTACACTCCGGCAGGGCAGAAGCGGTTCTCAACGCCCTTGTATTTGGGCCACGCAATATCCGTGTGCTTGTCCCAGTCTTCCACCTGTAAGTGCACCGGCTGATCTTCTTCGTGGTTGGTACCGGTTCGGCTCACGCTAGTCAGGATATCGAAAGATATTTTGCCGTCGGGCTTGGGGTACTCAATCTTCTCACACTCAGATGCCAGTTTGGTGGATGCTGCGTCTGTGCCGTGATGCTTGAGCGTCCATGGTGCGCGGCCGCGGATGATGTAGGCCTCAAGACCGGAGTACAAAATGCCCCCGTAGATACCCAGAGGGGTGCCGAAAGAAGGTCGCATGTTGCGAACTTCGTATAGCTCCTTCCAGATTGAAGACTTACGGAGCGACTCTTCGTAATCGAAGAGAAAGACGGTACCCCCAGTGTCATTTTGCAGAGCCGCGAACGTGGACTCTGCTGCCAACATCGCTGACCTCATTGCCGTATGCGTGCCCTTGATCTTGGGGACGTTGAGGAAACCGGCGCTATCGCCAATCAACGCGCCTCCGGGAAATGCGCATTTAGGGATGGACTGAAAACCGCCCTCGTTCAAAGCTCGAGCACCGTACGAGATGCACTTTCCGCCCTCTAAGACCTCGCGGAATAAAGGATGATGCTTGAGCTTCTGGAACTCTCCGTAAGGCGACAGCCACGGATTTGGGTAATCAAGGCCGACGACTAAGCCGATGCTGACCATGTTCTCACCAAAGTGATACATCCATGCACCGCCGTAGGTATCCTTTGGGAGTGGGTATCCCATGGAATGTGTAATTTCACCAGATCGAAACTTCTCGGGCTGGATTTCCCAAACCTCCTTTATGCCAATCCCGTACGTCTGTGGTTGGCTGTCCCGTCTGAGGTCGTACTTTTTAGAAACCTGCTTGGTCAAGCTACCGTGACAACCTTCTCCAAGGAGCGTGACACGGGCATGAAACTCCATTCCCCGCTCAAACGTATCCTTGGCTTGACCATCCCGAGCGACGCCGAGATCATTGGTTGCCACGCCCTTTACTGAACCGTCCGCATTGTAAACAATCTCGCTGGCAGCGAACCCGGCGTACACCTCGACGCCCAGCTCCTCGGCCCGCTCCCCGAGCCACTTTGTCAACTCGTTTAGACTGATAATATAGTTCCCGTGGTTGTTCATCTGCGGCGGCGAGGGCATTGGAATGGATGAATTCTGGGTCAGGAACCGCATCTTATCTTCTTTGGCCGGCGTGACACCTTCAAACCGCGAAGGGTTATCTTCCGACAGCCAGTCCGGGAATAATTCTTCCATCGCAGAAGGTTCGAGGACATTGCCGGATAGGACGTGTGCGCCGAGCTCACCAGCCTTCTCTAGAACAATAACACGGAATTCTTCATTCCCGGCTTCATTGGCAAGTTGTTTTAACCGAATAGCAGCGGAGAGACCAGCAGGTCCTAGGAGGAAAGAACTAGTCAGTTACTTATATCGCAGGCGAATCAAGACTACATGCAGCAGGTTGCTTACCGCCGCCGACGATGCAGACATCCACCTCGTCTGACTCTCGCTCTACCTGCCGAGGGTCGAAGTGGCCGTTCTCATCGGTGAGTTTCCTTGAGAGCGACTGTGAAAATGCGCGGGTCTGGCTCGGTGTTGAGAGCGCGGAGCATCGAATATTCGTTCGTTTGCCAGATGTTGTTATTGAAGTTCGCGGGGCGGAGCATAATGTCGAGGAGGGCCTCGCGAGCCTAGAAGGGCCAGGCCGTGCCTCGCGCCTCAGAAGACGCAACACGACTCCTCTGGAAGCCATGGAGAAGCGCAGGGATTATGACGTTGGTATCGATATCGCAAGTTACACTAGACAGTTAAACATAGCCCGCGCAGAGAGAGGAAGCATCGACGAGTGATAATGTAAGTTAAATTGGAGGAGAAGCGTCCAGGGTTGACTCCGCGGATCGGCCAGGCAAAAAAATGGCGTACAGACCCCCATCCGCACCTCGGGTATATCGATATCCAATGGGAGGAGCGGTAATTCATATTCAGTTCCGCCGCTCAGCTTAGCCGCCATACTTTCCGCCTGAAAGCCGAAATAACCTCGCTCTTTGTGGTCCAAATCCCGCTGGCAGTCTATAAAGCTAGAGTACAGACGTCTAAGCGGCTTGCCGACCACAACAACCCATAACCCGCGACCAGACTGCCCCCTCCTTACAGAGTACTCCGTACGACTGGCCATGCGGGAAGACAAGGTCTCTCCAGATCAGTATTCAGCACTCCTTGGTATCAAAGGCCTTGAAACAAGCGACTTCATCTGACCTAGCCGCAAGTCAGTGCCAGCAGTATCTAGGCCATAGTCCCTGCGGCTCCGTGATACCCCCTGCGGCGGCTCTTGTCGCGACCGTAATAATCGCTGTGGAGGTCAGCAACCAGAGATTACGTATGTATACGATAATAATGATGGCGCTACATCATCATGCGCGCAAGTGAGATTATCTGCAACACAAAAGCAATAGTATGCGGCTCTGTCTGATAGGAGCCAGCGTATTATTGCTGGACATCGACTGGTGGCTCAAGGGGCGGGCGCTAAGCGTTGCTAGATAATCAGCTGGGAAATGCCACCGTGGCATGTATCAAAAGATAGTCGAGCCTCTGTGCGAATAGGTCTCAACTTCTCAGAAAATTTCTTATGATACGGATATGACCTGTCCTATCATCTATGCACCCTTAGGGATCATTTCAGTGGATCACGGCCTCGATGTCTGGGGAAGCAGCCGGTCGTGGATGCCACTAAGGCATGATAAGGAGCGCAAGAAAGATCCAATCAATAGCGTATGGCAAAGAGCGGCAAGGAGTGGCATGGGCGAGGCGAGCGGATTGATAACGAGCTCTGGACCATGGTCATATTTGCTGGAGTTTGAGGCTGATAAAGATGCTAGGACTGCCTTTGTTGAGATTTATCGTGAACTGAACCTTTTCATCAAGTTGCAGTAGTGGAGGGTCGAAAAACTGGAATCCGAGAGATCCATGTTGTTGGAAGCAGAAAAGAAGGCACCCACACAGCCATGGACAAAGATCACGGGGACTGTAGCGCGCGTCGCGACTGGATGCAGCTGTGGCGCTGGCTTCATTGTCTGGCCCACTCAGCCTACAATTTTTCATTGGCTGTGATTCGCCATCTCAGGCTTGTAGTTCCGTGGGACCGGTCTTGGCTAGGGGGCGACTCGTCATTATAAAAGGCGCTGCCACCCGCCCAAAGCCTGCGCCTTGATCTTGATACATTTTCGGTTTGGTGATTCCTGATCCTCGCTCCCCCTACTCTCCTCCTCCACACCAAACCTTTTTTCTTGAGGTCTGCAGATTTCTGCTTTTGCACTAATCTGCTAATAATTTGGGTGCTAAAAAAAAATCAAGGGAAAAACGTCTGTTTTCTCTTTTCTCACGGGTTTCAGATAGGGTTTGCTGAAATACCAAGATTGCAGCCTCAGGCACGCATCTGCGCCGCTCTCTCAAAACATCCAGAACACAATAGAACTTCTCGATCGGAAGTGTTCCACTTGCCTTCATTACACATCGCTGTTGCTTGCATTCAATATTGCGACCACCTGTCCTTTCAATCAATAGAAAACACTTGACTGTGATCTTTCTCTGCCCATCCCCGCCACCCTTCACATCTCTCATCCTATTCGGGCCTTGTCGTCTCTATCGTCATTGCCCGCGCCTGTTTCCTTTTCTCGAAACGGCTCATCTTTCAAGGCAGTTCTTTTGTAGGGGATACATTCAGTTGTCCATCTCCCACTAGGTTCGTTGACGACTTCACCTCCCAAATACATCTCCATCTCTTTCTCATTCTTCTCTTCGGCTTATTAAAGCCTCGCTCGCTGCGACAACAACTAACACACCGCAGTCTGCCAGACCCAGTTGACTCTCAACTGAACAGCCTGAGTACCACCTCAAAATGGATTCTCTCACTACTCATCCGGCCAACGCCCAACAGGCTCGTGCCTTCACTTCTCCCTCGTCGCTGTCTTTCCCCGGTGGTACTGCCTTCCCCGGTAGCGCCGACCTGACTCCACCCTCGGACAAGGATGCAAGCATGGCTATGAACGGTCAAAGCGCGAATGGAAATGTGAACGGCCAGCAGCCAGGAGCAAATGCCGCAAATGGCAATGGGGTGACGCCCGCTACTCCGGCTGCGACCCCTGGTGCCAGTGCTCCGGGGAGTGGGATTGTGCCTACACTGCAGTGAGTATACTCTACTGTCTTTCTTCTGGTCCACCAGAATACTGAACGAGAATTACTCTTGAAGAAACATTGTCGCTACGGTCAACCTTGACTGCCGTCTTGATCTCAAGACCATTGCGCTCCACGCCAGAAATGCGGAATACAACCCTAAGGTATTACTTTCCACACCTCCCTGAGTCTATAATATCAGGGTACAGTGTGGCTGAACTAGTTCTACTCTAGCGTTTTGCGGCCGTTATCATGCGTATCCGAGAGCCTAAGACGACTGCCTTGATCTTCGCCTCTGGCAAGATGGTGGTTACTGGTGCGAAGTCTGAGGACGACTCCAAGTTGGCTTCAAGGAAATACGCTCGTATCATCCAAAAGCTAGGATTCAATGCCAAGTTCACGGACTTCAAAATCCAGAACATTGTGGGCTCTTGCGACATCAAATTTCCGATCCGTTTGGAAGGTCTGGCGAGTCGCCACCACAACTTCAGTTCTTACGAACCGGAGTTGTTCCCTGGTCTAATCTACCGTATGATGAAACCCAAGATTGTGCTCTTGATATTCGTCAGCGGAAAGATTGTCTTGACCGGAGCCAAGGTCCGTGAAGAGATTTATCAGGCCTTCGAGCTCATCTACCCTGTGCTCTCTGGTAAGTCTCCATGCTGCCGTGCTCTTCGACATTACTAATTTAGATGTCAGATTTCCGCAAGGTCTGAGGAGTAGCGAATGATCGTGTGTTTGAGACATCTCATGCACCAGATCCTCCCTTCAAACCCCTGTATTATCAAAAAGTTTTCTTGATTCCCGGCCGGCTAAGTCTCAACTCTAGCCAGTGTGGTATCTTCTGAACTGCATCACGAGTTTCATGCAAGCATTACTACGGCGTTCTAGCGATATCGGTTTGTTTTTCTCGCAACTTTCAGCACGATTTACATTTAGATAGTCGCACTCCGCAGATCGAAAGGGGGGCGGTACTGCGCGCTGGTCGACTTGTTGCCTCCTTCTAATTATTCGCTTATCTTCCAGCCTATTGGCACTGATGGTCTTGTGCTTGGCTTCATGCTGTGCCATCTTGACCTCAGCCTTTTTTTTTCATGGGGCCCTGGACTTCAGATCGTCCTAGTTGTTGAATGCTTGGTGATGGGGTAGCCTGATCCAACAGCATTAGCTTTCATGCAAATAAAAAATGAGTGGGTATGAACTTTTCATGCATTGTTGCGTAAACTTAAAACACCTAATATCAGACCTTCTCTAGTATACTAGCAGTCCTATTACTGTGACTGGTACCTCGAATCGCGAGAACGCCGTAGTAATGCATGCCCAGGTCTCGCTGAGCTAATTTGAAGGTACAAGATATCTACAGTTCTATTCGCCTTTTTACCACACGCACATATATATATATATATGTATATCTCTCCTTTGCGGTTCACCACCTCACAACATCCAGACCGCAAACTAGTCCCAGATATGGACTTATAAGGCACTTCCGCGCTTTGCCTTATTTCCCTTCGCCAGCTCATCTACAAGTAGCAACCGCTTCTCCCCGGAACGACTTCCGTCCTCCGTCCCGTCAAAGCTATCCTCATCAACGGCTTCCGGCCATGCCCAGAGTTCCGCCAGCTCTGGCGCGAGATTACCCTCCAGCGCATCGACGATTTTCTCACCGAGGAGCGGGAAGAACTTGTAGCCATGGCCGCTGCCGCCGGTTGCAAGGAAGAGGTGCGGGTGCGATGGGTGTGGGGTGATAATGAAATCGCCTTTCGGGCTGTTTTGAATATGGGGTTTAGCCTGTGTGGTCTTGAAGAGAAGGAAGGGTAGTCAGTGAACGTACGTGTCAGTGTACCAGCAGATCCGGGTGTCGATGAACGGACGGTCCGCAAAGGTAGGGAGGAGTTGCTTCAGGGCTGTGCGGAATGCGGTCTCGCCCTCGAGCGGGATGGGGACGCCCCGTTCGGGCAGGCTGACTTGCATTGTCTCCCCCGTTGGTAATGCGCCGGGGACAGGGACGGTCTTGGGGTTGTGGTAGCCGTAAGCGTGTCGGGCGATCTTGAGGGTGTTGTTGCGCGGCGGGATGATGAAGATGCCTGTTGCGAAGTTGAGGATTGTGGGCATGTGCTCGAGGCGGCGCTGCTCATCGTCGGAGATGCGCATGTAGGCAATTGCCTGGCCGGTTGAGACGGTGCGGCCGCGGAGGTCGACCAGTCCGGCTGTCCATGCGCCTGTTGCGAGGATGACCAGGTCCGCGGTTATGGTCTTGTCCTGGTCATAGACAACGCCAGTGACGGTGCGGTTGTCCTCAGGAGAGAAAAGTAGGCGCGAGACCTCGCCGTGCACAAAGCGCACTTTGCCCTCCTTGTCGAGCTTCTGCTTTGCGAAGCGGACACCGGCCTCTGCGTCTGCCCAGCCGGAGCTCCAGTTCACGTATCCGCCTGCGACTTGAAGTGTCTCGCCGTACGCCGGGGCCGCATTTAGCACGTCCGCCTTCGTGGGCAGGAACTGAGCATTCTCGCCGAGCTGCTTGACATTGTGGTAAGATTTGGTGGTGTAGTCCTTGGCCGTGGAGTCGCCGGTGGCTACATTCTGTTAGCGGCGATTTTGAGACGGGATGAGTTCGTTTGTTCGTACGGTAGACGAGGAGCAGTCCGTTCTGAGTATACCGGCCATCATAACCCCATTCTGTGGTGCGCCAGAGGTCAACGGCTTCAGAGGCGAGCTTTGCGTAAGTGGGATGGGAATAATCGGCGCGAATGATGCGACTGCTGTCGACGGAGGAGCCGTGAGGGTTGGGGATCGTGGGTGAGGCTTCGAGGAGGGTGATTTTGCTCTTGGGATGGCGCCTTGAAAGGGACAAAGCCGTAGATACTATGCGCTGTTAGTCTTCAGTCCTCAATCGGCTTGAGGAGCGAACAGTATGAGGGGGTCGAATTGTACCCCAGCCAGCTTTATTTCACAACGCCGGACAAATGTACGCCTGTCGCCTACTTTTGGATGACTACTCACATCCAAATACTCCTCCGCCAACAATCAGAATATTCTCAGGGAGCGACATGGTGTTGAAAAGTGTGAATTGACACTCGAAGTAGCGGGCTCTTCCCGAGATTATGGACTGATCTCCAGGAAAAAAAGAAGCCGATGATAAGCCGAAGATCTTTCCGGCATCGGGGCCCGCCCCGGCCGGAGCGACGACCTGCCCTTTCGAGCTTGGCTGCTTTTCGTCCTCAGCAAACTGTCTAGAACATCAGTCTTTCACAACACGGTTGTATAAACATGAGCGCATCTAGAGCAGGGCGGAGCGTCCTGAAAGCGGCCAAAGGGCCAACCCCTGGTCCATCACGGGCCCCCAAAACCACAAAAGCGAGCCCGGCCACACGACCAACAAGGTATGCGCGCAGCACGTACCAAAGGGGAGATAGATATAGCTAACAATAAGACTAGCCCACCGCTCCCCAAGCGAGCAAACCCGCATCTCCTGAATCTCAGACACGACTCCACGGCAGACTCTGCTCGAATGTCTCCCAGGGCAATGACCATACTAGGCGTCAGCGCCCTCGGCATAAGCACCTACTGCGGCTATCTCTACGCCTCGTACCACCGCGAAGTAAAGCAGGCCCAGTCACTATCTGTCCCAGAAGACGTCTCTGACCGGTACAACCATACCGCGCGGACGTTCGACGCAGACGTTGAGGTCTCGGAGAAGCTAATGCGCATGGGCGCGAAGCGCCGCGATCTGGTCAAGCAGGCCAGAGGCAACGTATTGGAGGTCAGTTGCGGTACTGGCCGAAATCTGGAGTACTACGAGCTAGGTGAAAAGCGCGGATTTGATGAAAGGGGCGTGGCGAGTATGCGAGGTTGTCGGTCCGTGACGTTTGTGGATTTGAGTCCGGAGATGGTTGCGATAGCGCAGGCGAAGTTTGAGAAGCTTTATCCAAGCTTTGCTGAGAGCAAGAGGGTTCAATTCCGCGCACAGGATGCGAGAGATGTTCTTTCCCCGCCGTTGACGGAGACGGGCTCGGCGGCGACATCCGAGTCACAAGGACAGGGGAAGGGGCAAGGGCATTACGACACGATTGTGCAAACAATGGGCTTGTGCTCAATGCCGGACCCTGCGGGGGCGCTGCGGCACCTTGGGACGATCACGGAACCACAGCATGGCCGTATCCTATTGCTCGAGCACGGCCGATCGCATTACGACTGGCTGAATCGTGTTCTGGATAATCTCGCCCCTTCGCACGCGGACCGGCATGGGTGCTGGTGGAATCGTGATATCGGGCAGATTATTCGGGATAGCGGCCTGGAGGTTGTCGAGGAGGAGCGCTACCATTTTGGAACGACGTGGAGATTTGTCTTGAGGCCGAAGCAGACGTAGAAGGTTGTCTCTTCCTGCGTCTAAGGATGTTTGGAATGATGTATATGATGTAATTGTTTCACTGTGCTAGTACTATACCCGGGTGCCATAGCCCAAATCAAATAGATCTGAACATACGTCGCGCTTCAACTTGAGTCTAGAGAGTCGGAGCAACCCCTCTGATGGGAAATGGAGCTGCAGAGCAGCGCATATCTTGATCTCGCGTTGCGTATGTGATGGATGGAAGGTATGAGGTCAAGATTGCGTCGACTCTGAGCCTGCCGTCGATGATGCGGGGGAACTATAGGTATACAACAAATGAACATACGGAGTAGATGTAAGGAGTACATCGTACTTTTTTTAGCGTGAATAGACTCTACTCCGTACATCTGATGGGGATACATACGGTGCCACTGCAGGAATGTGGCGCATTGGAGTTGAGGTCATCGCTGGGCTCAAGTGTCTACTGTATTCCGTACAGAGCATCATGAAGAAGTCACTTTGAGTTTAAGTATATGGACCCTATTGCGAATCCCTCTTAGCTTCTACTGCGACGTACTCCGAGCTCATACAGTGGCAAACAAAAATGCATGGTTCGCGCCTATATTGAAATCATCTAGTAAAGCTTAAGCCGCATGCTCGGCTACCCTACCTCTGATGCATACCCTGCATACGGAGTATAGTCAAGCCGCCTGTTTCAATAACCAGCATTCGCGACCATGGTCATTAAGGCGGCTAACAAGACATATGGATGTTGATTATATGCAGGCCAGAGGGTTATTATTCGATACTAGGGACTTTCCACTGAGGGCGAAGGGCTGAAGATAACGATTCATGCATGTCGCAGATCTCCGAGTAACAGGTTGTTCAGGGCCGGGGTATTCATCTCCCGAGTCCCAAGTCCCCGGACTCTTAGTTACAATCACAAGAGCCAGCATGAACTATGGGTTCGCTGCATCGCCAGCCGAGCAAACATCCAAGTAGTGAGGGGTAAACATGCTGTTACTGGGCAACAGACAGGGATGTTTTTCTTTTTTTGGATTCTGATGTTTGATTGTCAACAAGCACTCGATCAAGCTTATCTAAATGATGGACAATGATCAATCATAGTATTATTGATCCCTTGCTTTGGGTGACGCATCCGATGCACGGAGAAGATTGTACACCTGCAGAATGCAGCAGTAGCGTGCAGAACTGCAAACGCGTCTTCGACTCGTCAAGCCCACATAACAAACCTGACTGCCCAGGCGACGGACCGGCAGGGTGGGTGTGTACATTTTTCTTTGTACATTTTTGTATACACCGCACAAACAGTATGTTCGTCTCGTCTCATTGGACGTCTCGAAGGCGAAGGCTGGAACGGGTCTGCACCGCCCTAGAACTTCCGATTGGACCCAGCCAGATTCCAATCTTGAGGTCGACGACGGCTGATGCCCCGCTGGGCTTGATGTGGTTGGCCATCGAACTAGACAAACGGCGACGCTAGGAACGATATCTTTTGGCTTCAAGACTAAGTGGTGGGGCGCAGCTGGAATTCGCCCGGTTTTTGGTTCCGTTCCTTCGCTGCTTTGGGCTAGGGCATCTTGGTAGCATGGAAACTTTTATTCATCACATTCGAGCAGTGGACCGTGGAACCCTTATGATGCAGCTGTCCAGCTGCCAGCAGCTCCCGGTGCTGAGGCGACTCTTTGTCCAAAGCTTCGGGGCTGACCAGTCATAAGCACCGTAAGTAATCTCAGGGAATCGAGGAGACCCCGAGCGCAGCCTTGTCGATTGCAAGCAACGGGAGGGATCACCCCTCCATCATGAAACAAAGATCAGTGGCACTGGCATTTGGAGATCAGAGGAGTTCTCGAGTCGGTGAGAGCGGAGGACTGCCTAGAGAGATTCTCTTCTTAGGTGCAGACTAAGTCTTCAAGCTGGCTATCGTAGTGTCCAGGACTATCCTTGACTCTTGAGAGATCGCGTTGTTTGTTTCTCTATCAGAAAATTTCTGCGCAGCAACCAGGCGTAGCTGCAGCAGTCGCTTCCCGATTCGCTTCTTTGTTTCTCCATCGTCGACACCATGCAGAACCTCAGTTGATCATGGAGCCTCTCCACCAATCGCAGAGACCAAGGCGCGGCGTGATTGGGTCGGTCGTCATAGATGGCACATGGCTCGGTTCCACCGTACTTTTTGCCGTTGGACTCTGTCATGGCGACCTCCTGAGTTAGAGGTATAGTGTGGCGGGCGTAAGAGTAGGTGTGTCTTTGGAGACCAGCGGTGTGCGCGATGCTCGAGTACCGAATTTAAAAGACTTCACTGAGTTCACTTGATCAGCAACCAGTACTTTGTACGGAGTCAACTCGTAGCTCCGACTTAGTCCGTATCCGACCGAATCTCTGGATTGATTTGTCTGTGTTATTTTCCACCCGGCATCTGGGCATTCCTGAGCCCACTGTGCACGTGATTAGCCGTATACTGGGCCAATTATCGCCACCCTAAAGCATCCGCCTTCTTCCTGGACAACTGGGAATTCAGAGAAAAAAAAGGGAAAAATATTAGGGACAGGAAAGAAGGCGAGAAGAGGCGTCAAGCAAAGAGCTACAGAACTTAGAAGAAGGTAAACGGGCCGCGGCCACTTGAACATATTTCTGTTAGTTTGTCTCATTATTCATGCTACTCGACTGCTCTGACGCGCGCTGATTAGTTCCTGAGCTCATCTCACATCGTCACTCTGCCTCATCGGCTCCAGCAGTTTAGTCTCCCTTTCCCCCTTCCATTCCACCCATCCATCCATTATTCTCTCCCATCCCCATCCCCATCTTCCGTCTGCTCTTCCTCCATCAACTCTGTGTTATTAGTATCCTTATCCTTTTATTATTATTACCTATTATCTATTATTCCGCACTCTCTCATTACCTTGTTACTGTATAGACTACTGCTTGCTGCCTGTGTTTTGTTTAGTTCGCTTGTACTTCTGCCTGTCTGATCTACTATATCCCGACTCCTATTATTTCCCGCCGCCTCCGCGTTGACCACAACCACGCGCATCTACATCTCCATCATCAAAAAGATCAGCCATGCCCTACAATACTCGTCGCAAGTCTTTGTCTCTGCCTTTATTGGGAATTCATGTTCCAAACACATCTCGCCGCTCTCCTTCTACCTCAAAATCGGCTCACGCGACCGACGAGAATTGCCATCCTTCCAAAAAGGTAAAGAGATCGCACGACTCGGCCTCGACATCTCCAGAGCCTACAGAGCGCGCCTCGAATTCAAATCGACTGTCAGCTCCTGTTCGCCCGACTGGTCGACGCGCGACACTGGAACCGACACCTCCGCTATCGCCCGCTGCTGGTGGCGCTGCACCTAAGATCGACCTCGAGGGCATCAATGATGATATCGTGGTCGGGGTGATTGAGCAGTTGGAAAAGACGGCTAATCGCCCGCACTTGGTCAAAGAACTCGCTGCAGTTCTCATCACATTCAACGATAATGTGGCAAAGTAAGTTCTCCTTGACGTTTTTGCGCGTGGGTAGCGTTAATCATTGCTTCTTTGCTGCAGTTCCGCGAACCCTGCTGCTTTATTGTCTTCCCGCCTGAGCGCCTACATGAAGCGTCCTTGGACGGCACTGGCGCCGTGTCCCCTGGCCAAGGAGCTCATTCCTATACATCCTCGCAAGGTGTACTACTACCTCACCACTCAAGCTCGCCAGCCTATCCCTGAGAGCTCCGACGATATCATAATACCCGGCCTTGAAGGCAAGGTCATGGCGCCCAGTGTCTCCAGCATGGACGACGAGGAGGATGCCATGGCGCGACAACGCTCCCCAAGCCCCGAGGTCGATTTGTCTTCACCCGACTTTGAAGACGGAGACATTGATTTGGATGGATCCAGTAGCGCGAGTCATAGCTCAAGCTTCGCGGACCATCGTCACATGCGCGTGTTTCACTCTCACCGTGCGACTTCTCCACCGCTCGAGGGTGATGAGAAGGAGTTTACGCAGACGGCTAGCGCTGTTCGTGAGCGGGCCTCCGAGCAAAAAGCAAGCCAACTAGCGCAACCTAAGGGCGGTTACTCTGCACTCACAGAGGCTCTCCAAGGGTTAGATGACATGAGCATGAGCATCTCCGGAACGCCGGTTGATGATAGCCCCCTATCATTCGGTGACGACCAAATGTCGCAAACCCAGGATAGGTACTTCTCGGAGGCCTACCAGGAGCGGCCTCGTCCGCAAGAACAAGTTCGAAAGCAGGATTTTGATGAGAATGCTGCTGCTTCCCTCTTTGGAACCTCTCCATCTCCATCACTTGCGTTGTCCATCTCGTCTGGAACGAGTGATGACGGGTCGGATATCGAGAGTGCTCCTGGTTCTCTCGGAGCTGCCCCACGTATCGCTCTTCCGGAAGATCCCAGCCTGGCACGTATGTCGACACTCAAGAGGCCAATCGACATGCTTGACGATGAACTTCCGGATTTGGACATGTCCGATGCCGATGCCGAAGATAAAATAGCTGTGAATGCTATGTTACCTCTGCATCTCTCGTCTGAGATGGCATCCGACTCATGGCGCGAGCTCCAAAGTCCAGAGAGCGTGAATGTTGACGAACTTGATGAGATGTTCGACGAGATCTAAATCTAACCCCTTCTTATCTGCTCAGAGCGCTTGACTCTGGTCATCTCCACTCACGACGTCTTTCGACCTTTTCGAACACGAAATTTATCGTCTCATCGACATGCGACTGCTTTGATCCAATGCTATATTTGTTTAATTTTGTCTTATTGTCCACGCTGTTGCGTTTGCTCCATTCTTGTGGCGGGTGTCTATCTTTCGCTTGTACATATAATTTGCCCACGCCTGTCTCGATCTCTCTCACTTGATTCCCAATATGCCGTGTCCTGATTATGATACATCTACTTGGTTGGTTACCGTCTCTTCAGTTTTGGTTTGGCGTGGTGAAAAGCATGCTGCTCGTTATGCAAGAGGGAATAGCTGGAGGAGGATCAAATACAAAGAGAACATCAAGACCTATTAGCCAATACCTGTCCATCCTCGTAATGTCACACTACGTATAGATACTCCAAGATGCTTGCTTGACTCGACCACTCAGTGCCTGCTGGTCCCTTTATCCGTGCCTCCCGGCATCTGATTGGCGCCTGAGGCACGTAGATCTGACGTAATCGTGTAATTTATGCTGCTCTTCGACCGTGGCAATCGTGCATTCTCTGGTACTGTACGAAGTGGTTCATTTCTTCTTCAATTCTTATCTTCTCCCGGCGACTGTGAATCAACCCACCGTCTATGATCGGAGTTTTGTGACTTTGCTGGTTCATGGCGTCATCTCTTTTGAGTCCATCAATTTAGGCTCCGCCATACTCCTCCGGCCCTGGCGCGCGATGCGAACGTTCTAGAAATCCGGCCCTGCATTCGCTCTACATTCTCACTATCGGGACTGCCTAGCCCAGGGGCCTGCCCTCATAACCAAGCTTCCGATATTTAGCTGGTGTCGGCATCATGGAAAGGCCGTCCGGTCGCCCGCAGTCGGATGCTGGTGGACAGGGCGGCGAGCACCTCCTTCAGCCGCAGTCCAATAGCCATCCCAACATCGTCCCGGTGTCGAACCCTCCTAGCCTCTCTGGTTCGTCGTTACAGATTCCACGAGGCCCGCCGCGCAGCGCCATAACCACCGGAAAGAAGCATATGTCTAAGGTCGCTATACCCCGCCAAAGGTCCGGTACTGCCCCTCGCTATAGTCGCCGCGTACCACTAGCGTGCGAAACATGTCGCATGCGGAAAACAAAATGCAGCGGCGATACTCCAATATGCAGACAGTGCTTGGAGCTCAGGGTTGAATGTCGGTATCCAGTTTCATGGCGAGAACGAACGAAAGGGTTGGTTTATTGTTACCCAGCATAATGCGCACTGATAGCTGACTCTCGGCTTGATGTAGACAAATTTCTCAGCTCTCGGCTAAGTCGAATGACTATGAGAACCTGCTCCGTGAGATGAGCCAATTTGTGGACGGCCGAATGTCGGAGCGGATCAAGAACACCCTCGATAAAGTGCGTGATAACTCAATTAACGAGAGGTGTGTCTGCTGACTTGGCAAGTAGTACTCGGATTCTGGAACCGAACGTTTCAATGACCAGCAGTCGACTAATTCTGCGCCGGCGTCTGGTGTCGAGGAAGAGCTGGATCCGGAGATGGAAAGCTTACCCTCCTCTATTGGTTCGTTAGAGGCTATTGACCGTGTGGATGAGGATCTTAACCGCAGCTCGAATGCACGGGCTACGGGATATATGGGAAAGAATTCAGAGGTCACCTGGCTGCAACGATTGGGGCGAGAGGCTGGTCACCGCGCGCGCAACTTATCAGGGATGGCTGACTCGAGGCCGGACCGCGAGCTGTCCATTCATTCCGTAAACTACCATCTGGACGACGTGGACATTACCCCCCCGGGACCTGTTCATTTATATTGGATGCCACCGCGGAACATTGCTGATAAGCTGTTTGAGGATTATCTAGATACTATTCATCCTGTGTTTCCGATCATCAGCCGTCCACTTTTCTCAGCGCAGTACAGAAATTTCTTCGATAACTCTGCACGACCGGGCGACAAGTGGTTGGCTATTTTGAATCTGATCTTCGCCATATCCTCCTGTCATGCTCACCTCATGCAGGCGTCGTGGCGCGGGGATGACCGTGATCACTTCGTCTACCTGGCGCGGGCGCGGGCTCTCAGTATGAATAGCGACACGCTTTTTACTCATCCTGATCTTCAGCAAGTGCAGGTGGAGGCACTAACGGCTTTCTATCTTCTCGCAACTAGTCAGATTAACCGGTAGGTTCACACAAAGTCTCCCAAGAGTCGCTTCAACCATCTAACGGATCACTAGAGCGTGGAGAATTGCATCGTTAGCTCTTCGCTCCGGCATATCTCTTGGGTTGAACTTAAGAAACACCAGCGAAATTACTCCGGACATATCCAAGGAAGCTCGATATAGGGTTTGGTGGTGTCTTTTTACCTTTGAACATATTCTTGGGACAATGACCGGACGCATGACGGGTATCTCGGACGGCATCTGCACAACGCCAATGCCCCTTCCTGTGGACGAGGATCGGTTTCACGACCCAGCTGTAGTAGAGCTGCTCAGTAATCTAGAACTTCGACAAGAGCGTATTGAAGCGGCTCTCGCAAGCTGTTGCGTTCGACAAATGCCACAGAATCCACGGCGCCGTCGGGAGACGAATGATGCAGGCAAAAGTGCTGACGTTGCGCGGCTGAAAAGCTTACCCCCTAGCACTGCTCTCTTCTTCCTTTGCTACGTCGATCTCGCGGTTATTAGCCAGGAGATTGTGAACCGTGTTTATTCTCTGGATTGCATCATGACACCTTGGGGTGAAATTGAGAACCGCATCAGTGAGCTTCGCTCACGCGTCGAGTGTTGGCACTCGAACCTTCCTGAAGCCTATGATTGGGGTCGGAGCGACGAGCAAAACCCAGTGTTGCTCAGGGCCAGTCTTTGTCTCGCATTCTATTATTACAGTGTGCGCATCACACTAGGGCGACCCTGCTTGTGTCGTCGCGATGTTCGCCCAACGAACTCCCCGGGTCAAAAGAAACCCTTTAGCCACGAGATATCAATATCAGTGCTCGAGTCTGCGCGGCAGCTAATATCCTTGATCCCTGACGTTCCTGATGCCTCGCGAATCTATCAACTCTGTCCCTGGTGGTGCATTCTACACTACCTTATGCAGGCCACCACTGTCTTGCTTCTCGAGATTTCCTTCGGCAGCATTCACGTGCCCGAAGAGGAGAAGAACATTATTAAGGCAGCTAAGAAGGGAATTCGCTGGCTCTACGCCATGTCTGAGTCCAGTCTTGCATCAAGGCGCGCCTGGGAGCTCTGCGACAGGAACCTCCGCCAGCTCGCCGCCGCCGCCGGCTCGAACATCGACCTAAGCGATATGCCTGTTGGGGACTATCAGTTCGATACCAACGGTATCCAGCCTAACCATTCTCAACAACCTCAAGCCAACCCTCGTCCTCCTATCACGACCACCGTAACTCAACTACCGACTCTTGCATCGACACCGACCTTCCAGTATATCTCCCCCTTGAGCAACAACCCGCAAGAACAGAACCCACTCTCTCAATGTCAAACAACATCATCAGCTCTCCAACAACCTCCAATTGCTCCTCTTCTGCCATCTACACATCCCGATGATCCGCTTTCCTATCCTTTTGACGCCACTACTTCCGCTGGAGCTTCCAACGATGTCTACTTCCCCTATGACCCCATAACTGGCGAGTTCATTCGATCGTTCTTCCCGAACTCGAATGAAGAGGAGCCTTGGGAGGGATGAATCACTGATCAGTCATGATTTATGTGCATCTTCTTTTTCGCCTTATTCACTCCATTGCTTTTCTACCTCCTCTTTCTCTGGTTCATTTGGCCTGAGATGAGATTTCCTCGCATATTCTGCTTTTATTGGAGAATTTATCTTGTAACAATCCGCTGGCCGGCAGGTTAAGGCATCTCTTCCTTCTTCAACCCAGCCTAGCCTAGCGCAGTCTGCATTTCCGTGTCCGTTTCCCTTCTATTTATACCAGGTAATATTTGGTTGGATGTACTGTGCGCATTTACATAGAAAATGAAGATAAAAAAGAGCTTGAATTATGTAGAGAACTGAGTTCTAGATGGGAACCAGGAAGCTCTATATATAGAGCTTCCTGTATACAAACAGAATAACACAAACACAACAAACAGGGCTACAACTGGGAGTCATTTCCAACAATTTCCCGGTTAAGTAGAACGGCATATCTCAAATATACCCCGAATGACTTGAATATTCCGTTGACGCTCATCCTCTAAAAGACAAGGGAGAAACCGCCCTAATCGATATGCGTCTCGATGCCATATACTCGTACAAACTACGTAGTATTGAAGGGCAGAAGAAGTCAAAAATGACCTGCTGAGGGAAGGAGTTTGAGGGGTCGTAGAGCAACATCCGGAACGGCTCGAGTTAGGGCTAGGCTGGTGTACGGACAGTCTATCTACACCCTTTGACCTACATATGTCATATGAGGGTCCACCTGTTTAAGTAGATACTTTATAGGTACGACTATGGTCAATCAAAAGTATCTATACAGAATTGACTATATCCCTACTTTTAATGTCCCTTTTTGTATATCCGAGGTAGTCAGTCGTTCCTTTCTTGTTTGGCCATATTTATTCTGCCAGATGGTGCGGTCGGGTTGTCCCTTCCTGTTTTGCGGCGGTCGTTCCTTCCTAGAAAGTACTCTTCTGCGCGCAGCGTTGGGAGGCAGGTGCGATGGGGACAGTTGCTCCTTCCGCGGGTATCTTGCCTAGTATACTGGTCCTTCCCAACCCCGAACATTGCACTCGTATTCGAGTTTATTCTGGCAGGATAGATGAGCGCTCGCTTCGTTGTATATACAATTAGGTTCTATTCTATAATATAGTACACGTATAGGTTAGTATGGGTATGAATCCAACCATCAAGGTCTAGATTCTTCGTCTTTCTCCCTGGCCTTTCTCTTCTCAATGCCTTTTTGGCGCCTGTGCCGCCTCATCTCGCTTTTTGTCATAGGCACGGGTTCGTGGTCGGGCTTGCGCTCACGCTCACGTGTGGCCATGTCCAAGAGGACGTGCAGCTTGGTATCGTTCCGAGCCCTTTCCTTCTCCTTCAGCTTCTCTCTCAATTTCCGCATCTTTTGCCATATTACGCGTCTCTCTTTTCTGTTTATGGACGCGTTATTCTTGATGTCTTGATGGGTGTCTCCGGTCACCTTCAACCGTCCTTGCAATTCCTGCAGCTTCTCCCATTTGCGCTTTGACTCGCTTTTCATTCGGCGGTCCCACTCTCGTCTATCTTTGTTGGTTATTTTGTAGTTAGAGTAGAGTTCTTCGCCGACCTCACGGGCAATCTCAATGTCGCTCATGTGGAAAATCTCGAAGCGTCTGATGCAGAAGATGAGGGTTCTTTCTGCCTCGGCTTTCCTTTCCGCGGGTGTTAGAGGTGATGACGATTGGCTCGAAAGCGGATCGATTTCATCGTCGGTGGGAAGAGACAAGGGTTCACCAGAAGACTGCTCAGGTACCGTGCTTTCTAAACTTGACTCTGGCGACGCTGGCGCGGACTCTGGATTTGACTCTGGCCGTGCCTCTGCCTCCGCCTCAATCTCGGCTACAGCAGCTTGGTATTCCCGAACAGCCGCCTGGGTAAGAATTCTCACAGTATTCGGATTAGGGAACACCATTTTCTTCTGAAGGTGGTGGAAATAAGCGGCGTCGAAGTCTGGATCGCCTCTCCGAAAATCCCGCTCAGCCTTCTGATAGAAACGCGTAATACCGCCTACGACAAGATGACTGAACTCCGGTGAGCTGTAACTCACACAAAAGCGCTTATAGATTTTCATGGCAGCGGAAGGACCCTGAGTCTCGACGATAGCGGCGAGAACAGTGTGGAACGGCGGGGAGGGGATATAAGGAAGACGGTACATAGGAACGTACTCAGACTCGAAGACGGAGTCGGCGATTTCGTGGAGAGAAGGAGAGGGCAAATGACGGAAGAGGCGTGTGAAACTGATGAGGGTGTGCGCTTGGAAGTTAGGGTTGCGGCGCTTGCGCCAAGGATTTTCGTCAAACTCGCCGAATAAAATGCGATAGAGGACTTTCTTTGCTTCCACAAGATTCACTTCAATATCGGAAATCACCGTGTCGTCCGGGTTTTGTACTTGCGGCTGTAGCCGTAGGGCATGCTCCAGACGGATGATCTCCGCAGCAATGGCCGCGATGTTGCTATGTGCCCAAGTCTTGATTCGATTATCGCGAATGTACCTGAGGGTTGGGACGACCCGGTCCCATTGATGCATGGTGATGCGATAGTTTAGGAGCGCCCGAAGAGTGTTGAGAGAGATAGGCTCAGCGAGTGATTGTACGACGGACTCGCCTACAGTGTCATTCTTGGTAGCAGCCGCGAACCGCAAGAGAGATGGTGCCAAGGCCTGATCTCCATATGCGCTTGCGGGCACTGTAGGCCCATCGATATCACCAGACAAAAGCAGCCACTCGCCGAATGCGTACGCTCGTGATACAGTAATCAGATCGAACAAATGGGCAAGCGTAACGTTTGAAAGTTGCGGAATCGACGATTCGAAGGGTGCAATATCATCGCTATGGCTGGAAGGATGGGCGCTATCGCTTCCTACCTGTGACGAAAAGAAATCATCAAGGCGTCGCATTTTGCACGTGTCCATAACGGCTTGCAAATGGGCAAACAAGTTCAGGGCGCTTCCGGTAAATCTCTGAAAAGAGTGGAACTTCAGGTTGTATTCCATTAAGCCGGTAAAAGCAGACGTGTCGTCGTAGAGCTGAGATCGATGAAGTTTTGCTAGGGCCTCCTCTTCTACAGGGCACATGCCGTTGCTCCAAGGCGGGACAACATGAGGTGTAAGCTTGAGGAAATCATCAAACGTTTGCGGATCAGCTTCGGGGATCAGCCCGCCTGATTCCATCACACGGGTAGTAAACCAGTTAGCTGCTCTGATTGTGGGCAGAAATTTGGAGTCAGATGCTGTAGCGGAGGTAATTGTGAACTTGAGGTTGTCGATGCGACGGAGAAGTTCAGTCGCAGGTGTACCCCCGGTGCTCATTCCCATATGAACAAGGTTGAGCAGGTTATCTAACAATGCTTGAACTACTTCAACACTGATTGTTTGCTTGCCCAGCCCGTGAAAAAGCGAGGGAGAGTCGGTACGTTTCTGCGGTTCGGGACTGACACTTGCCGAATCGGGTGAAGGCCATGTTGAGACTTCTCGGCTGATCCTAGTGTTGCGCAAGGATTGTTCGTCGCGAAGAAGGGGCGCCCAGCTCTGGAACTTCCACCCTTTTCGTTGTCGACTCACCAATTTATCAACCAGCCAGATTCCCTCGTTGATGTGTCCATGTTCGACGCAGCACCACAGGATGAATTCCAACCAAATCTCGTGCCCTAGCTCTTTGATGTTGATCTTGGCAGGAAGAAAGGGGGCGTCTTTTCCTGCGGCAGCTGCTTCCGCTGCAACTTCAGCCTCATGCACCGTCCAGGCAGCGTCCGAAAGGACGTCCATGATGTGACTGGATAGTAGATGCATTCCCGGGGGCCGAAACGTAGCCTGATAGATACCTGGAGTGGTGTACTTGTAGACACGTTCAGAAACAAGACCAGAATGGTGAAGCCGCGCAAGGGTGCGATACACCACTGACATGGCTAGCTTGGATTTAGCCGGAGACGTATCTACAGCGTAGAGAATAATTATGCCTAAACTTTTCCAAACTTCAGCCATGAGCAACATATGGTAGTCGCGCGCGAATGGCCTATAGGTAAGCGAATCCAGACTGGCCAATCCGGTAATTTTCGAAGTCCGCCGGGACTGTGGGGAGGAATCCTCATCGGTAAGTTCGTCGAGCGAGAGCTTCGAACATTTGGCTCTATCCTCTATGACTCCAGGCGGCGAGGCAGAAGCCTCCCAGACTGCCTCCGCAGCATCCACTAATCTGCTGAGCGTGCCGTATACCGTTGACCAGTTGTTCAACTTGAACCCAATATGAGCTAAAAGGTCCCTATTGAGCTCCGTCCGGGCGGTGCTCAGATGGTTGGCCAAGTCGATAGTCTCTGCAAACGACCTTCGAGTTATCCCCGATGAATTGCCGGAGGCCGAGTGTGTCCCTGCATCTTTCGAGTTTCGCCGCAAGAATTCCTCTATTAAAGAAACCCAGGGCTTCACTTTCTTCCCATGCGCCTCCAAGTTCTGGCGTTCCAGGGGATAGAGGCGATTGAGACTCTTTAAAAATTCAGAATCAAAAACCGGACGTCGGGCGCCAACGGAGTACTGCTTGCTCCATTGTAGCCTCCAACCGGAACGAGGTGCTGCTGGCGACGGCGAAGAAGCGACGGCGAAAAGAGGACGCAAGAAAGACCTGCAATGCAGACACAGCAAGCGAGCTGGAGGAGGGCACCTTGTCATGACACGACGGAGGGTAATAGGGCGAGCGCAAGGTGATCCAAATCTCGGTGTCGCCGTCGGAGTGATGCTCTGTTGCGCATGTCTAAGAGCTGACTGGACACTGCATTCCCAAATGGTTCGCGGGAGGAGAGGATTTGGAGATCCGAGACTTCGGTAACAAAGAAAGTAGCGTAACGAGGGTCGAGATTTGAAGGTGTGGCTTCTGAAGACAAGTTCGAGATCGCCTCGATTTCTTTGGCTTTTTTGAGCTTTGAGAAAGACGCTGAGTAATCATGAGATTCACCAATCAGAGCCTTGCTCTCTACAGAGTATACGACTGGTCACGTGCCACTCGTACATCTACTCTCCCGTACGGGGTAAAACCTGCCTGTCAATACATATGCTTAGAAATGCCATAGAAGAGAGCGATTAATATGGACGTTCAAGTGAGATTTTACCTGCCAGCATTTACTGCTGGACATAAAGCCTCTTTCGTGAAATGGTGGCCTTGGAGGACTTCAACACCATTTGTGAGCAGGACAGCAAGATAGTCTGTTAAAGATCATCAAATTAGTACCAGGCTCAGCTATTATCTCACTCTGTCCTCCTGAGTCCTTTCGAGCCTCCTATTGCTACTGCCATGATAAGATCGACTCCACATCTCCACAATTGGGGTTTGGAGAGCTCATAGTTGAACACAGGATTGCCCCTCAGTCTCCAAATGGATTGCAGATAAAGCCACGAACCCCAAATACCCATTCAAAAACAACATACTATCTTCACTTAAATGGCTCAGAGTTTCGAAGGCAAGAAAGTTCTCATCACTGGTGCAGGAAGTGGTATAGGGTGAGCAATGTCCATTGTCCTTGCATCATGTACAGTCCCGTGAGTAGCCAACTCATATCTTTTTCAGGCGGGCTACAGCAAAAACGCTCGATGGCCTCGGTGCAACCCTGATCCTCTGCGACATCAGCACCGATTTCCTCGAGCAGGTCAAAACCGACCTGGAGGAAAGTGGTTCGTCCCAGCCCAAGCATGTCTACCAGAAGTGTGACGTATCCTCGCCAGCAGACTGCGAGGCCGTCGTCAAGTCTATCCCTACCAGCACTGGAGCAGAGCCCAAACTGGACTGTCTTTTCAACTGCGCCGGGATCAACCCGACCAATATCCCCATCACAGAGACGACAGACTCCTATTTCACCCGCCTGATGGAGGTCAATGTTCGCGGGACCTTCAATATGAGCCGCGCCTGTGTTCCGCTTCTCTCTGGGCAGTCCTCCATTGTCAACGTCGCGAGTAATTGTGGGCTTCGTGGATACTCGG
The DNA here is from genome assembly GCF_003369625.1 of Aspergillus mulundensis. Lineage (NCBI taxonomy): Eukaryota > Fungi > Ascomycota > Eurotiomycetes > Eurotiales > Aspergillaceae > Aspergillus > Aspergillus mulundensis. The sequence goes on along the minus strand of NW_020797890.1, from coordinate 1,140,109 downwards.
GCTACACGGTGTACTGTGCGACGAAACACGCCATCGTGGGGTTCACCAAGGCTCTTGCGTTGGAGCTCGGACCGCGGGGTATTAGAGTTAATGCGGTTGCCCCAGGATATACGGATACGCCAACCATGGCCGGAAATGTTGAGGGCGGGGATGCAAATCAGCGACTAATTAGCGGGCTCGCTCTGGGGAGGTTGGGACAGCCGTCGGAGGTGGCGGATGTTGTCGCATTTTTGTTCAGCCCGCAGAGTTCGTATATGACTGGTAGTGTGGTGGAGGTAACTGGAGGGCTGAAGTGAATATGTTGCTCAGGTAGTGCATATACAGAGAGATCCATCATTGTGTTTGATCTGGCCCTAAATCTCTATAGCAATACGCCTGCTAGGTGGCACCATTAGAGGCCAAGTTCGAGCGGTTCAGCACGTAGAATAAAACTAATATTCCAAGCTAAGCAACATTGTGTCGAGTGACCATAGAGCTAACACTAAGCGAGACGCATCCTGGCAACCTGTAAAGACCCATAAGATAGACGAGAAAGCTTTCAAAGATCAACTAGCACCATCTGCCGCGGGTGCGTCCGCTCAAACTGGTCATTGAGCAACGGTTCAGTGTCGCTATCGGAGCTAGCGGTAGATGCTGTAGCCACTAGAGTTGGGATTACAGTGGCAGTAGGAATAGGCGGTAAAGGAACGCATGCGGAGCGTGGGAAAGAGGTGAGAATTGGGAGGCTTGGGAGACTCGGGAGAGAGATGGTGCTTGGGATAGTTGGCATAGGGACGGAAGGACGGTCTGGCAGGGGAGGGATGGTCTGCAAGATATGTTAGCACATGCACGAACAATGATGCTCCCTCCAGCAGGGCACATACGATGGTTATTTGAGCTACCGCATTGCCTATGAGAAGGGCAGAGACCGCACTCAAGGTAGCAGAGGTCGTCATGATTTTGAGTTGGCGGACCGTCGATGGATAGTCAACCTCAATACAACGGAGAGCCTGCTGAGGGATGTTGAGCCGCAGCCGAAGGTCGACTGCACCGCGCCTTATATGCTTGTCTTCGGGGAGAGGGGCATGCCTTGAACCTCTTACCCCAGTCAACACGTCTAGGCCTGGGACATGGCGAGAAATCAGCCGAAGCTCTTCAGAGAGGCGCATGCCTGAGTGATTGGGGCGCTGTGTGGCACCGTCCACGCCGTATAACTCACACAACTTGTGGGCTGCCCTAGTTCTCCTGTGCATGGCCTAGCCAATTGGCCAGAATAAGCACGGAGGGTTTGCAATCCAGCTGGCGTGGAACCTGGGCGTCGAGCATGTGAGCGTGGTATGGACAAATATGTTGCCATTGGCGCTGCACTCCAAGGACCTGATATATGTATAGCCAAATGAAATAAAATCATAGCACAAAACCCAAGCACAATGGTATCAGACTGTCCGTAATCTCCATAAATAAGTCATACAAGCATATATCCGTCCAAAAAGGAATAAAGCTGAATACAGCCAAATCAAGTCCCGCCCGCAAAAACAACGACAAAGTGCCAAAAGACAGCCAGATACCAATACACCGATCTATAATTGAATATTGCCGGCAGCATAGAGATAGAAGGGCACGGCTTCAAAATTAGAACGTTTGTCAAGATAGATCCAGGCAATCGTTCTTGTAAACCTGGAAGAAGGTTGTGCAGACAAAGTCATGGACGAATTGTTGGCTGACCAACAAGATATCTGCTCGCCAACACAGTATAGATTTCACCATGGCGTTCGTGACCAAATTGAGCGCGTTCTTGACAGTCGTGGCCTGCATTTGTAGATTGGTATTAAAGATTGATATTCTCAAGGCAGCTCAAGCACGTGGAAATGCTAGCAGCAGCGCAGGTGAGGGGTCCGTGACGGGGTTATCATCGGCTTCAGAGCTCTTCGGTAGACATAGGACCTTCTTCGTCCATCTGCATGTCGCCACCCAACTCCTGTTCTACTTCATCCACAACAAAGTTTTCGTAGTCTTCCAGACCTTTTTGCACATGGACCTTGAACCGGATAACATCGTTCAACATGCTCTCGACGTTGGTGTGCAATTCTTCTCGAAGAGTATTGGCTCGGAGCGTGAGCTGTTCATACTCGATATTGGTGTTCATTTCGCGTTGCTCCATGAGCTGAACACTCTCACTCATGGTGGCTTGCATCTTCGCCAACTCTTTCTCCATCTTCTCAATCTGCGCGTCTGATGCGAGTTTCTGGGTGGTTGTAACCTCTTTGAGCCGCTCGAAATCTTCCTGCGCTGTGCGTCGCTTATGTTCTAGCGCCTCAACCTCGCTCCGCTTCTCATCCATGGCTTCCTTGATGTTATCTAACAGGTTTCGTCTTTCCAAATCGGCATCAATTCCGCGCTTTCTGCGCTCGTTTATCTCTTTCCGAAGTGCCTGTAGATTGCTGCGAACCATGCCCCGTAGGTCCAAGTTCAACAGGTGTGCTGGATGATAGCCAGTGAAAGGCTCAGCTAACAGCCTATCAGCTTCCGGTGAGATTCTGCTAGGAATGCCACCGATCTGTGATGCAGAGAAACTACGCTCGTTCACGTTCAGGCCGAGCTCGTAGTCTTGTCCGTTAGCATTGACGGCAGTCGAAGGGATGAGACTGTTTTGGTAACCTAGTGTATTATAGGTCTTGACGAGTTCTTCTAGGTCTTCGAGTTTAGCGCTAGCTTCAGATTCTTTGGCCATCACTCGGGCATGTGTCTCTTCCAGGCGATTGACGGTATCATCGAGACTCCTCTGAAGTCGGTCGCGTTCGGTGTTCATGCGATCAATATCTTGGATCGTTAGGCCTTGTTGATCGACGCTAGCCTGAAGCCCCGCCCGTTCTTCCTCAGCGGCTTGCAGCTCCGATTCTGTCTTTTTGATTTCGTCTTCCAGAAAGGTTATGCGACTCTCGTACTTTTCGATCTTGCCTTGCACGTTCTGAATGTAGTCTTCAAACTTTCTCTTGTCATCCTCCAGGATCCTAAACTGCTTGTCAAGCTTGGCCATGTCGGGAGCATTCTTCTCCAGTTCTTCGATTTGATCGCGCAGTGACCGGTTTTCAGCATCCAAAACCTGCATCTCCTGGACGTACTTCTCATTGCCTTTCTCAAACTCCTGGGCCATGAGTTCAATGTGAGGGACAAGCCTTTGTCCAGCAGCGTCGTCATCTTCCTCCTCTCCACCCTGTAGCCAGTCGTGGTAGGCCCCTGTGAGGAAACGGAAGATGATACGGTCTCCCGAGACGTCCACTCCCATCTCCGCGCAAGCCTCGTCGTATTCTCCTAGAGCAAACCGATCCATCATTTGCGCCAGTTCCATCAGCCAGTGGAGCATTCCTAGGAATGTAGGCCAATTTTGACCTCCGACAGCCGCTATCTGCGATTTCGTGATACCCTTTTCGTACGGGTAGCGTAGCTGCTTTAGGATTGGTGGAACCTCCGCATCCATCGCTTTCTGGAACCGGTATCCTGGGTCAATCCGATGGTACAGCCATTGGAAGATGTAGTTGAAATCTTTTTGAGTTGGCGATCGAAGAGTATTCTGGCCAAGAGAATGCTTCATTTCGAGCTCAAAATTATTGTGGGTTAAGTACTCCAGCAGCTCCTGCGCAATGCGAGCCTGGAAAGATCTGTCTCGGAGAGGTCGTGGATCTCTAGGAACGCCGGCGGCCGAAGGCACTTGTGTGAAAAATGACTGGTGACCCATGGCACCGCCCGTGGAAGGTCGTGAGAATACACTGCTCCTTCTCTGTAAGCTCTGGGAAGCCGAGTTGGATGACATTGAGCCTGGGGCAAAGCTCGGCCGTCCAGCGCTGGCTCCGTGAAAGACATTGCTTGAAACGGAGCGTCTGACAGACGAAAGACCGGGATCCGCGCCAAAGCCTCCAGACGATGATCGCTGAAAGTTCGGTTGCTGAGGGCGACCAACGGAGTTCATCAGGGACATGGAGCGTGTGTGTTGGGAAGTGAACGGCGGGTTCTGGTATCCGATTGAGCTGGTGCGCTTCAGGGCTGACGACGGCTGCGGGAGACCTGAATAATTTTGGACGCTCCCCAATGTCTGTACAAACAAACGTCATTCCCTTATCCTGCGAATATTCTAATGCGAAGAAAGAGGCGGCACTAGACTTACGTCGCGGGGGCGTTTGATGCTAAATAATCCTGTATCTTGCGACATGGTGGATCGGGAAGCTGCGACCGCAGCGTGACACGGATTTGACAATTATTCAAAAAAAAAAAAAGCAAGTGTCAGCCAATACGACCCAAGCGTCTGGATTTGGGGGTTCCCCAGTAAGAAAGGCCGAAAACCAGGTACTGGTGCGGAAAAGAAGTGAGTCGTGACTGCGCTGGTAAATAATCGCAGGATGCCCCGAATGTAAACAAGAACCCCCCGGTCCCACCTTGTTCTAGGATAAGTAAGCGGTGTATCTTGGGCGGAACTCATTCTGCCATACCTGGTTCCGGCATCAAGGATCACGAGACTCCGGGGAAGGCTCCGAGCCTCCGCCATAGTAGTACTACGCGGGCGGCAAAACGTCCCGAGGTTCATGCTTTCGGTGCCGATGCGGCGCTTCTCCAACTCCCTGCCATCTCTTCTTCCCTTCCTTCCCCATTCCCCTTTCCAAATCCATGCACCTCCTCTTCTTTGACTAGTAGTCAATCGAAGGATAAGCCACCATGGTTCGAGAGGAGTTGATCTCCTCAGCTGTAAGTGTTGCGCCCTCTAGACTCCGGGTGTGGATCACGGAGCTGACTGACGGATCGCCTAGGTGACATGTGCGTACTCGAACGCCTTTCCTATCGCGATATAGCATACTCACACTTTCTCTCCCATAGTCCTACAGGATCCCTCTGTGGCCTCAGCTCCGATCGAGAAGAGGATATCTTTTCTACAATCTAAGAACCTTACAAAAGAAGAGATTGATGTAGCTCTCGCCCGCACCGGCGAGGACCCGTCAGTGGTAGCCGCAGCATCGTCGACATCGTCGGGATACCAAGCCGCACCACAACAGCCCATCTACCGGCCACCCCCTCCACCACCACAAGGATATGGCTACCCACCGTATGGCCAGTGGCAACCCCCGCCAGAGTGAGTTTGAGTCGACTGCCCAATCCCTAATTGCGAAGGAACAATTGACTAATGCCGGATGAAAAGGCCCCCGAAACGGGATTGGCGCGACTGGTTCATAATGGCTACGGTTATGGGCGGAGTCAGTTTTGGACTCTACACAGTAGCAAAGGTAGGCAGATATATCACATCCCTGCGGTTCGACTTCTGACGGATCTAGCGATATATCACACCTTTGATCGCACCCCCGACTCCGCCTCAATTAGAACAAGACAAGCAGAATATCGATGAGCAATTCTCACGAGCTTTTGCTTTGATCGAACAGCTCTCGACTGACACCGCCGCCCTGAAGACGGCTGAAGAGGCGCGTACTGAGAAGTTGGATGCTACATTGCGAGACGTAGAGACTTTGGTTGCCGATCTGAAGACTGCGTCGCGGCGGCGCGATGACGAGACTAGGCGCATCAATGATGAGGTCAACGCACTGAAAGACGCCATCCCGAAGGCGCTAGAGGGGGCACGCGAGGGCAATGAAAACCGACTGCGGGAGCTGGGAACCGAACTGAAGAGCTTGAAGACACTTTTGGGTAACAGACTTGGTGGTGCTGCTGCTCCTTCTCCGGTTAGCGCAAGGGTACCTGATACAACCGTCCCTAGCACTGAGTCCGCCTCGCCCTCGTCCGCACCCGCAACCAACGGAACTACGCCTACTCCATCCCAATCTGAAACTCCTTCCGGAGCGGCAACTCCGAGCGCCGGCTCTGCCAACCCCACCAACCCTCTATCACGGTTCAGCAAGTCCCCCTCAATTCCTGCCTGGCAGTTGGCTGCTGCGAATCGATCCAAGCCCGCGTCATCTCCTTCCACTCCGGCGTCCGGTGAAAACACTGGCGCGGAACAGTCGAGCGCGCCTCCTAGTTAGTCTTTCTAACCGTTTGATGCATATATCTAGAGCCATTGTACGGACTACCTTCTGTACCTTTTAGTGTTTGTCAATTCTCCATTATGGCGGGGTTGCCAAGTTCAACGAAGACCAAAAGAGCTTTACTCGACTGTGATCTACTGAGTTCTCCTACTGCACATCTCGATGCAGAKGCGTTGCGCGTATAATAGCCCATAGCGTGGAGTAGTCAGGGTAAATCAGCATGTGAAGATGCGTCTGATCACCAATTCTTGGCATCTCCATCTTTACCTTTCCACTCCGCCTCGTACCTCACCTTCATATCTTCTCGACCAACCAGATTCAAGAGGGCTTGAAGAAGGCCTCTCTACAGCTCGGAGCACTAAACAAAAAGAAGACAGAAAAGTCACCATGCCACCCCCCTCCGAATATCACCAAATATCAACCTCCCCCTCACGCGCCCGCTCGCGATCCCCAACAAGACGATCTCACGAACATTGCAAGCACCATCGCCGCGATGACTACGATCGTGATCGCGAGGGTGAGCGCGAGCGCCGCCACAGACATGGACACCCACACTCTTATTCCCACTCCTATCGCCGCGACCGCGACCGCGACCGACGCACCGAACGCGAGCCTCAACCCGAAAGAAGAGTCGCAATAATAACCCTCCCCTTCAAAGCGCGCGAACTGAGAAAACGAGACCTAGAGATCTACGAGCCAATGTTTGCGATGTACCTCGATATCCAGAAGGGGAAGTTACTCGAGGACATGGCGGAGGATGAGCTGAAGGGGCGGTGGAAGAGTTTTGTGGGGAAATGGTAGGTGATATAGCTTGCTTGCCCTGGATTGCGCGTGTACGTTTCGTTGGAGATGGGTCAGGGGCTGACATATTAGGAACCGTGGAGAATTGGCGGAGGGGTGGTATGACCCTGCTACTCTGGAGAAGGCACGAAGTGCTATCGCAATTGCGCCGGGGCCGGAAGATTCGTACAAGAGCGCGGGAGGGGAAAGGCAACAGGGAACTGTACCTAGCGCTGATACTGGCGAAAGCGATGAAAAGGAAGATGATGATGACGATGACGATGAGTACGGCCCCATGCCCCAGTACGGTCCAAGTCGTGGACGTGCGCCTGGCCCAGCAATACCAACCATGCAAGATCTAGAATTGCGGAAAGGTACGTCCTTTGTGAACGATGTTATTCAAGTAGAAGCGGTCGGCATACTAATCAGCCACAGAAACCGCCATAGAAGACGCTATGGCAGACCGATATGACGCGCGTCAACAGCACCGTGCCGAAATTCGCTCACACAGGTCGACGGTCCGCCATATGGAAGACGAAGTTGCGCCGCGCGCCGAGCCAGGCACACACGAGCGCCGCATGGAGAAGCGGCGAGAGGCTGCAACGTCTAATCGGGCGTTTGCAGAGTCGCGCCGCGGTGGCTCGCCTACAGAGGGTGCGCCGGATGACGAGCTCATGGGCTCTGGCGAGAATGATCTTGCTGCTATCAAATCTGCTAGGGAGAGGGAGCAGCGTAAGAAGAATGAGCGAGAGCTTCGCAGAGAGGAAATCTTGCGGGCAAAAACGGCGGAGCGGGAGGAGAGAGTTAGGCAATATCGGGAGAAGGAGGAAGAGACAATCGGGTGGTTGAAGACATTGGCAAAGCAGAGGTTTGGCTAGTGAGGTTCATAGACTATATATAAGTAAAACGCAACCGAAGAGCAATACATTAAGCAACCAATTATCTAGGCATCTATCAAACTTTTAACATCCGACCATCTATACCATTCTCTTCTACAACGCCGTCAGCTTTGACCACAATTGTAACAAAAATCAATTCTTCCTCCCAAGATCCAACTCCGCAACCAGCCTCATCCCATTATCCTCCTTCACCTCACCACCCTCCCCAAAGAACCCATTAACAGCAACATCAACCACACCCCCGAACAACCCTCCCACAACAACCTCTCTCAACTCCTCGCCAGTCTGCCCAAAGTCCGGGAACGCATTGACCTCCAACAACCACACATTGCCACCTTCATCGACCAAGAAGTCCACACCAAAGACTTCAAACGCATTCGGGACCGTCTGGAAATGGATCATCATGCCCCGCGCGGCAGCAGTAAAGAGCTCGCCTGTTACAGCGCAGATCTGCTCGTAGACGTCTTCCTTCCAGGTGTTGGGGAGCTTCGCACTCGGCGGCGGGCTGGATGGGAGATCCCAGAAGCGGCGGACGGTTTCAGACTCTGGTAGGGCCTTATCTTGGAAGCAGGTATTTGTTAGGTGGCGGGTTAGATCCGCGACGGGGTCTTCGGATTCGGCGTCATCGGTGGAGGAGGTTGGGGAGACGTAGGGCTTCGAAGCGAAGAGGGCGAGCATTTCCTTGAAGACGTAGACCTTTAATGAGCCGGTGGCAAGGACGTAGGTTCGTATGTGAAATTTGCGGTTGTTGAGCGAGGGCAGAAGGAGAGGCGGGTCGATGTAGGGCTGGGCAATGAAGTGGCGGAGTTGCGAGGTCACTACACCACTCGCAGCAGCCTTGTCGGTTTCGTCGTCGCGCTCGTCATTGGATTCATCTTTGTCTTCGTCTTCGTCTTCAGAATCGACTTCCCACTCCTCGAAGATCTCGCGGAGCTGGTCCTCGCTGTTGAACAGCCGGATGCCCTGTCCACGATCACTCATCCCCGGTTTGAGAATCCACCATTCCTTCTCGGAGTCCGGTTTTGATTCGTTATTCTCTAGACTCCCGCGGAGCTCATAAGCCTCAAGTAAAGCATCGTCGAGGAACTCGGCGTAATCGAGCTCAAAGTCCACGGAGACCTTGACGTGCTTCGCTAGCACGCTCTCTGGGTGTTTCGTGACCCAATTCGCGACGGTATTGGCGAGATAATGTTTTCGGATCAAGGCTTTGCGGATGATGTAGGCGTTGGTCAGGGACGTTGTAGAGTGCATCATGGCGTGCTCGAAATCCAGGCGTTCGTATTCGCGGTATTGGAACACTGGGGTGGACCGGGAGGGAAGGTCTGATATAGATGATACCTGCCGGCAGCGGGACCCCACACGCGATCGGAGTGCTTGCTCGACCAGTCCTTGGACGTAGGGGTCGTCACAATCCACTATGGAGTAAAAGGCGGGCTCATCATTATCCGATCTACGCGATATAGAACTATCAGACCATGAATCCACATATAGAACGTAGCATCGCTTGATAGATAAAACAGAGCGCAAGGTATATGTTCTAAGCGGCCGTCTAGACAGGAACTGCTCGCCGAAACCACTCACAGCTTGATCTCTCCCTTGATACCAGGCGTATGCATGAAGTTGGCCTTAAGCGGGGTAACACTGTTCTATGTTAGATCAGGTCCACGATGCATTGTAAGAGGTCATGGAACTGAGTAAACACACCTTGTCATTCCCTCCTTGACAGTCCAGCCGTCATTTCCAGGGGCACTCTCCTCGACGCTTCGATAGACGTCGGTGAACTTAGGCGCCCAGACGAAGTGCTTATGAGGAATCCGCGACTTCCTTCCAGACGTGGCGTTAACATTCACAGTGGGATCCTCCTCCAGCTTCTCCTCCTGGTCTCGCAGAGTCTGTTCTCGCTTATCAGGATTCTCCACCGGTACCTCAGCATCAACCGCATCAAAGCAGCTTCCAGAAAACCACCGGTTATCGAGCATCTCAGTGTACATGACCTTGCTTTCACTAACACCAGGCTCCAGCGGCACATTCACGCTGTACAGGTCAACGCCCTCATCCCAGTTCTTCGCAAGGTGCTCGATAACCCGCACCGAATGCCGAGATGCCTCTGCAATTATAACGGGATCATGGTTGCGCGAGCTGAAGGCGTAAGACAGGGCGATCGAGCGTTTCCCACATGCCGCAGCCTCCATGGCTGCACCGATTGTACCGCTCGACATGGCGAAAAGTGTCGTAGTGTTGCGCCCGTAGTTGGGCCCCGATACCACGAGGTCCACAGGCCCACGGTCCTGAAAATAGTGGTAGAGGCCGATCTGCACGCAACTGGCGGGGGTCGAGTTTATGAGAACCCACTCGTCGCCATCCGGGTCGTCGTCCCCGCGGGGGTACTCGTGGGTTGTGCCATCGTCTTTGTGCAGGGTTCCGGGGCGGAAGTAGGTCGGTTTGACGCCGGCACCGATCAGATGGGCTTTACCTATCCATGACCGCTGTTGGTGAGGGAGGACTACAGAGACGGTGTGTCCTGCGGACTGCAATGTGTGGACGAAAGAGTGGATGTAAGGGGACGACTGGTCCGACGGAGGGCCGTCATCATTCGCTACCTGAAAAAATGAACTGTCAGCTGCAGCTGAAGTTAAAAGAATCGCATTCAACTCACCAGGATATGCATTGGGTGGTATGCAGCAGAGGAGGATGGCTGGGGATTAGGAAGAAGACTAAAAGTGCCGCAAAGAGACTGCGAGGAGGAATTTCCCCGCTTGTTATCGATAATAGCCGTCGGGTACAAACGACATCATCCACCCCCAGGATGACATGATAATTTGGAGACAATCAGGCGATTATTAGCTTGTCATTCATCACATAAATAAATGGCTGCTATCTACGTATCCTCCTCCTTCAGTAACCTGCTTCGCCGCCGCTGGACACCTGAAGGTCCGGCTCTTTCCGTCCCTGTTCCAAGCCCAGCCTCCGATGGCCCTGAATCGGGCGTCGTGATCATGCGTCTGCGCCCCACGTCATGGTTCAGTTCATCGTCTGAATCGCTATCGAGCACTCTATCCGACGACGCCGTAGTAGACTCAATCTCCGGGAGGCTAAGCTTCTCAGACGGTTCTTTTTTGATCGCGGGCTCACTTTCACTCTCGTCCTCTTCCTTAATAGCCCCCTCGTCCTCTTCCTCTGTCTTCACGCCATTATTAAACACACAGGCGAGAAGTACCCAGCATAAAGAGAAGGAGAACATTGAGACCGACCAGAACATGAAGCTGAAGACAAAGAATGACGGAATCCTCCAATGATACATAATCCACCTGCGGCTTCATCAGATACGTATACCCGAAGACATGGGGAAAACATACCGTAGCCCCGTAAAGCTCGCTCTAAACTTTATCTTCGCCGAGTAGAACTGCATCTTTTCCTCACTATAAATCTCCAAGCGCAGAGTCTCAGGTACATTATGTGCACCACGAGAGAACTCGACGCTCTCCATCAGCGGCACCACCAGCCGCTCTGCTTCACGCTTCCAACCTAGGACATACAGAGGCATGAATGAGACTTTGGACGTGATGTCAATTAGAGGTGAGGCATATGTCAGGATCGCATGGCGGCGGGAGCGGGAGATAGGCGGAGCGGTGGTATTCTCGCCAGTGCGGGCAGACGTCGAAGAATGCGAAAGAAGGGTGAGGTCTAGCATAAAGTTTCCTGTAGCTAGGTTTGAAGGTGTCCGGGGCAGCTCGAGCTCCACGTGCACATCGTACGGTTGGGACGATACTAGAGACGAATCAAGAGCCGCAATGCCCCAGGGATGGTCATCTCTATACGAACATGACAAATTAGCCGCGCAAAGCTCTATTTATCCAGAACGGTTGCCGATAAAGAATCACCAACCCAAATTGTAGATGAACAATGCGCTCAAGTCCGACCTGTGGGATGAAGTTGTAGTAGAACACGCCGTATGCGAGGATTGATACAAATATCATGCATATGGCGGTCGCGAAGAAGAGAAAGGTACCCAGGTAGGCCGTCAGCGCATTTTTCGAAACCAGTGGACGTAAAGGCTCCAACAGCGAATTCTAAAGTATTACCGTTAGTTCAAGTGTTTGTGAAAGAATTGCTGGCAATGATCACCGTCGCTTTCGCGGCAAACGAAGGACCAGTATTGACACCTTCGTCCCACGAGTCATCCGAGTCCATAATGTCACTGCGGAGGCCGTGGAGAGCAGACCGAGTGGCGATGGTGGTTGAGCTGCGGACGAGGGAGAGAGGCTGGGCTCGGCCAAATCATCTACGTCACCGTCCCCGATAAGAACTCCCCACAGGTTCAGATCCAGGTACAGGGCACGGAGTACGAGTTTCTAAGATCATAGACTTATTTAGATTCGGGATTTATTGAGAATAAATCACAGACCCTGAAGTCCAACGTGAACACCCAATTCCATTATAATGCAAATCAGAACTCATTAGGACCATGTTTTTATACCCTATCGTTACAAGCCACAACGCAGGCTGTAGCAATAGTAAGACACCAAGAGAAGAGAAAAAAAAAGGATGTAAACGAAACAAAATATAAGCTTGGAACATGCTGCCACGTCCTGAAATGCATATCCCTCCCAGTAACCCAGCCGGAAAATGATGGTAAACAGAGAACAAACGTAAATAATGCAGAGCAAAAAGGGGGTTCAAATCATAACCCTGCCATCATGCTCCAGGTTTTGGCACTTCGTGTCATCAGCGGCATTCTATAACACCGTAAAACGTAAACATGTCAATCGTCGTGTGATGAGTGCCCGATTACGACGGAGAGGCTACCAAGCAAATATAATCGCATCGCTTAGGATATCGCCCTGGGGCTTTGCTGTTGGATATGCTGCAGGAGAGCATCAAATAGACGGCCAATCTGATCGGGTATTAGTATAGGAATAGATGATGAGGAGGACTCGACACTTACCTCAGGCGCAGCCTGAATGAAAGGCAGGTGGAAGAAGGCATAGCTACTATTTTGCAGCAACTCCTGGAGGGTGATGATTAGACCCCATGGATGGGGACGGTGAACAATGAGTCGTTCCAGAAGCACACGAATGATTTGCTGACGAATGTCTGACTCGTCTTGCTCCGTGTAGTCTGTGCCGAAGAGACGCAGGATTGCAAAGCTAAAGAAGTAGGTATGGCTGTTAGGATAGCGAAGTTGGTTTGCCATTGCACTCAGGAGGTAGTAGCGGGCCTCGGGCCGCAGAATCTTAGCGAGCTTCTCTAACAAAGCCGAGTGGGGTGAGCTCTCAAACGCCGCGCGAGTATTTCCCTTTGATGCTGCTCCTTGACCAATATAGAGGGCGAGTGCGTTGAGAAGTACAACGTTAACATTGATCGGAGCATGGAAGAGAGCAGACTCCTTGCTCTCTGTATCATAGATGGCATCGCGGATCTGTTGGATAGTCGAGTCCGACACGTTGTTGCTCTGAAGGGCAGTATCAACAACGTTCTTGATACCGGCACCTTGCAGTGGGCCAGCGGTGTCCCCTGCAATTCTTGGTGCCTCCCGCATCTCCTCTAAGCGTTCAACTTTGAGGCCTTCGCGGAATGGATCGGGGAGTTTCTGGAACGAAGACGGATAAGCGCTCAGGACCAAGTTGCGAAGCTGCGCACAATGGGCAGGGATGACGTTGCAGAACTGAAAGTGATTCTCGGCAACGAATTCGGGGAAATCATGATGAAGGATCAACAGAATGCGCAGCATGCCCCTATACAAGTCCATTGTAACGAGGGTCATGTTCGTTGACTTCAATTGCTCGCCAATATAAGACAGCTGTGCTTGCATGATTTCACAGTAGGGACCCCAGCCTGCTCGGTCGGGCATGTTGAGCATATTAGACATGAAGAATCGATGGGATACCAGCGAGAACCATCCGTAGACAAACGCGGGATAATACTTGGGCTGAAGAGACAGCAGTTTATTGGACAGAGTGAACATCATCTCCTGGTGCTGGTCGCTATGCTGCAGCCCGCTCATGGAGTATTCACAGAGTATGCTTGAGAATAGCCTGAAGAAAACTCGCTGGTTGAACGCCTCCCCCCTCATTACCTGATGGTGATTCAGGACGAGAAGCAGAACAGACAAAATTGAATTGAAGTAGGCCGACTTGCTAGTCTTCATGGGGCCGGTGCCCTCGCCTTGGAACTTAACGAGCAAGACAACAAGCTTAGCAAGAGCGTCAATGTAGAGGAAAGCCTCATCCAAGCTACCACTTGGGTTCTGAGACTCGTGCTCAAATCTCGCGACCGAGATGTCGATGCTGAGTCGGAAGAAGAGCGCGGAATCTTCTTGATTTGCCATCACCTGTCTCTGGTGCATATCTTTCAGGAAAGCGTAGTATGTACGATCCACAGCGCCCGGCGCCTTGTAGATACCGATCCATTCAGTGAAGATATACTCCATCTGATCCCGTTTCGCACGGGCTTTATCTGAGAGAAGTGGGTTCACAACTTCGGGGATTCCGGATTCTCGTAGCTTCTTGATGATATCTTTGGCTCGCGCAACCCCAGGCTCTTCGGCGAGCCACTTGCTCATCGCTTCAAGACTTCCAGAAAAATCGGAACGCAAGGCTGAGGGTTCCTCGTTGAAGAGGATTTGGTCCATCAGTTCAGCTAGGACGTCCAGCGCAGCGACGTTCTTTTGGAGGATGAGCCTCGTCAAAATCATATCGACACGACGAATATCCAAAAGTCCAGCATCTATAAGAGCCACGGTGACAGGAACGTTGAACATATGCTCATCATCGACTTCCGCCAGGACAGTCCAGGTGTAGCGAGCGACCAGGGCAGACATGTCACATAACTTGGCCAGCAAGTGCACGAGCACCTCAATCTCTAACGTACTCTGAGTTTGTGAGTAAAGGATCGTGCATGCCTTGAGCGCTGTTAATCGGGCCACCTCCTCGCCGTTTTGTGATGCTACAATAGTCCGCATGACCTGGTTGTATTCTTGAAGTACAGCACTATCACGGCCGAGGTCTTTCACATGTTCCTCAGTGGCGTTGCGTGCTGTTTGCTGAAGATCGGAAACGAGACTTTCCACTCTGTCGCGAGGGTTCTGCGTATCAAGGAAGCCGTTGAGTTGAGAGGGGGCCCCGGCTAAAGCGGACTGCTGTAGACGAGTATCTTGCTGCGGTTGTGGCGTTCTGTGCGGAACAGCGGGCTGTTCTGCGGGAGTGGAAAGATTTGGGATCGGCGGATATGTTTCTTGAAGAACGTCCGGAAGTTGGCGTCCAGAGTCAGTAGATACATTCTGAGCATGGGCCGTTCCTGGGCCGCGAGCTTGGCGAGCAAACTCATCGTAAATTGCGAGCTGTTCCTTGTTCAGACCGCCGGGGTTCTGGCGATAAGGTTCAGGAATAAACAGGCCCCATCGAGTCATGGACGGATCAATAAACGGTTCGCTAGGGCGGGTCGCGCGATGGCGCCGACGAGCTTCTAGTTGAGGTTCGATGACTTTCTCAATTTCAGGAAGGGACTTTTCTTCAGCCGCTTTCTCGACAATGCCACAGGCAGCGTCAAGGTTGTCATTGACGCACATCAAAATAAGTCCTTCCGGCATAGATTGATCCGAATACTCTTGCTGGATCATTCGAATGTAGTTGGTCATGCTAACTTTTAAGGGCTCCTTGCAGGTTACCAGTGCCAAGCTACCCGCGAGTTGCCTAACCATGTTCCCAGCCGCCTGTCGGAACTTCTCCTCATCAGGTTCCATGGCAAAGTCCTTCGAAACCAATTGAACAGTAGATATCGAGGCAATGGTGACAGACCGCTCTACAACAGGTGTAATGATCTCAGCAATCGCGCGTTCCACTGCGGAGTGCACAATCTGCCGAAGAACATTGGGATCAACCATGCTGCTTGCAGAAGACGGTAGGACCAAGATCTTATCCAAGCTAGGAAGAGTCGACATGATAGCAGCCGGGGATAGTCTCTCGTTGCGAATTCCCTGGCTAATGCTGGTCAGAGTCATATCCTCAAACGCTTCCAGTCCATCCGGAATGTTTGCTGTTGACAACGAGTCCTCAATAGCTGTTGAACGGTCACGGATGATGACAGAAGGCTCAATAGCTTTGTGGTCAATTTCAAGGTCCTTGCATAGAACCTCAATTTCGAACTTGAGGTTAAGCTTCAACTCCGCAAAGTGGTAAAGTTCCATGAGCAAAGCGATAATGTCCATTAGCCAAGGATTTGGTGGCTTAAAAACAGTAGACCGTGTAGCCTGAACGAGCACTTTGCAGGTGAATGGGATGACGATCGTCAGGCGCTGACTATCGTACCCTTCCAGCAGAAGTCCCTTAAACCAAATATGTTTGTGTTTGATCGGCTTATCCTTGGCAATAGTCAACGACCCCAGCCATGAACCAAGATTCTTGAGGTGACCCCTTTCGGTGGATGACCCTAAGGTTCCTTCAGAGTTAAGTAGCTTTGACGTACTAGCGTACGTCTCTCTAAGTACTTCAACCCAGAGTATTTTGTCGTCGATGCGGTCCAGAAGGTCAAGGTATAGCTGCTGAAAGTTCGGCTGCAATTTGGCACGTTCCTCCACGAGATACGAGGCGAACCATTGATGATGCGGGTCTTTCAGAACATCGGTTAAATCCCGCAACTTCTCATCAATGTTTTGCTCGGACACATTGTTCAGTACAAACAAGATCTTGTCTTGCACCTCTTCGTCGGGTTCCTGGTAAAGCTCCGGCCGAAGAGGAGCGTCGACATGGATGGAGAGGAATTTACGGTTCGCGCCATCCGGTACCGCAGATTCGTCGACATTACCGTTCGTCATAGACCCTCCTGCAATGCTCTCTTGTCGGCCGTTTTCTTGGACTTGATTTCCTTGTTCGCGCAGTACCTCTTCTGCTTTTTGGAAGATTGGTGATCCCTGTAAACTAGGAATCTGGAGTAACAGGGCGCAAAATCCGACCCATTCCGGTAGGCGGTTGATCAATTGTTCAATGGCCTCGACGCCGAACTTATACATCGGGTCATGGATATCGTGTTCTCGAACCGCTTCTAATATCATACCCAGGCCAACTTTCAGAGTAATACCATCAACAAGGCGGAAGTTAATGATACCACCAAACATAACAGCGGTCTTCGTAAGTGCCTCTAATGGGTATTCATGGTAGCAATGGTACTCATCAATAAGACCATGGACCATGCATGCGAACAAATCCTGCTCTGCTGGGTCGTGAGAGGACTTGTATTGCCGCATGAGCTCAAGAATTTCCCTCAAGGAGAGCTCTTCGTGGTACATTTTGCCGAACAACTCTTGCATCTTCTTGTCAACCAGTTCGGGCAACGCATTTCCATTTTCGCCGTTTGCATCGATGATACTATCAAACCCTTCACCATAATTGATCAATCGAGGGTAGGTTTGGATACAGATGCGTTGCACGGGGGTTATATTCTCGCGGTCTCCGACGTATTCTTCTAGAACCGACAGTAGCGTAAAGACTGTTTTGACTGACAGGCTCACCATCTGAGGAGCAGGCTGTTCCCTTCTTTGAACACGAAGCTCGTCATCGGCCTTGATACGAAGGTACTTGGCCAGAAGAGTGCCCATATCCATGAGACCTTTGGATGCAGTATTTCGAACCCACTGTTCCAATTCGAACGGACCTTTTCGATGAGCGTAACAGGCAAGGTCCATGGCGAGACCATTTGTGTGGCCAAGAAGGTAATCCATCCAGTTATACTCAACCGCATGTTCGTAGATCGCTGCGGTGGAGGTAGGGTCCTGGGTGAACATAGCAAAGAGTTGTTCCGCTACCCATTGTTTATCCTGACGCCAGGCGCCATGGAGAGCCAGCTGATAACCCTCTTCTTGTTTCATGATAAAAACAGCAAGGGTACGGAGTAAGAAACTCTGCTGGACGCTGGTCCATGGCTGCGGTAAAGCTAAAGCGGAGCACAAGAAGACGGGAAGATCGTACTGTACGACAGCTTTAATGAGCATCTGGCTTTCTGTTGCAGCCCATGCAGGTTGCGAGAACAAAGCTAGTTCGAAAATGGCCCTCATAACATCCAAAGACCGGAGAGGAGATTTTGCTGCACGATCTCCTTGTAAACGAACGAGTTCTGGGCCGTCGGAGAAAAAGTCGGCGGGAAAGGTAGCCCGGAGGTTGGGAATTTGTGAAACATCGGTTCGCGAGTTGATGAAAGCAGTCAAAAAGGACATTTGAGTATCACGGTGTTCCCAATCACCACCCCACAGCCTTTGAATGTCTAGGGTCGAATCCTCTGCGGCTACCGGCAAAAGCGCCGCATACAACTTGGCGAATTGCCGCGCATCTAATCTTAGGCTCTCGCGATCAAAATTTTGGAAGATGAGCGGCCAGTTGATTTGCCGACCATTATAGTGGGATCGAACAGTCGCAAGGTAGGTCTCCAGGGAAAATTCTCGCCAATATTGAGACAGGACCAGGAAAAGAAGGGCAGCTGCAATACTTTCCTCGTTCCAGCACTCCGGTCCGGCCAAGGAAACAACCTCATTCACAGCATCAGGACTTGACGTAGACCTTGGTCCCTTGGAATGAAGCTGCCGTATCAACGTGTACTTCGGGTTGACAAAATTGAATATTTGAAGGGCGGACGCTACCTCGAAAGGCAAGTCCACTCCCAGTGCCTGGTACCGGAGGTTGGCAGCATATAGCAGTTTAGACTTCACGTCGTCGCTGAAATTGCGAGGTGGATATAGTATAAAGCGCTCGATGGTGATACCAATAAATGGATTATTGAAGTCTTTCGATACGTCGGACGGGTTCGCTAGACTCTGGAGGAAAGGATTGATCGAGTTCGCAAGGATGGCATCGGCTAAGCGCAGCTGGTCAGAAACTGGTTCTTCATGCGGCCGCCATCTGGGTAGCTTACCTTTTACACGCAGATCCGACTTGTTCGCAGTCTTAAAGGTCAATGCCAAGGCAACCTTAACGATGGGGTCAAGCTTAAAATGATCCAGGAAGGTTGAAAGGTCGAAGTCACGAAAGATATCGCCCTCTGATGCATCCACTGTGTCCACTATCTTTTGGGCTTGCTCTATGTCCTGAGAAACCTTGTGCATCTCCTGAACCAGAAGTGGATAGTTCCCGGCATTCTCGACGGATTTGTTCAGGCCCGGGAAGATCTGAGGAGCATTGCCTGTGAGCAGGCGTCGGAAATACTTCGAGAAGACCTCCATTCCGTTCGACTCAACAAGCTACTAGAGTTTAGTATGAACGTATTCGGGTACATAAGGGTTAAAGGATTCACCTTATGGATTTGTGCAGCTTTGGTCTCCCACTTCTCGCGGCCTTCTTTCTCCGTAATAGAATCTAATAGCAGGAACACCTGAGCGATGGATATTTTCGCCAGCGATGATTGACTTCCGTGAGCCGCTGCAGAACCAGGTTTGTCGGAGGGGAATCCGGTCGGTGAATTCACGGTTGTGCCGGACAGCAGCGGAGAGAAGGTTGCGCCTCTGGAAGAACCCGTCCCGCCTCCACCTCCCCCGGAGCCTCCACCACCCACGACGGAGCCCGCTGCGGAAGCCAGATGTGACCCTGAGGACGGGGTATGAGCTCTGATTTTGGGAGAAGAGAGAGATTGACCGGGGAGCGACTGGTTTTGCTGCGAGCCAGATTGGTACGAAGCAAAGGGTCCTGGAGTGGAGGCTGGTGATGGTATGCCCCGACCAAGTGGATGACCCCTTGAGGAGCTCAGGACGGCGGAGAATGATGACGTGAGAGGGGATGAGGTTGAGATGCCGGGACCAGGGCTATTCGTCTGAGGCAGCCCGCGGGTAGAAACAGAGGGGTTGGAAATATTGGTCGCAAGCGGTGTCAACCCCCGGCGAACACTCGACTGCGACACGGGCAGACCCCAGGGAGACTGCTGTGACCGTGGAGGCCTGGTCGAGGAAGACTTATCGGTGCCAGAAGCAATCGACGATTGGGAGGAAGGGGGAGGGGGAGGGAAGGTCATCTAGGAGACGCGATCATTTGATCTGAGGTTGTGGGTGGAAATTATATGTGATGATGGTAGTCAAGATGACAGACGCCAGATAATTGCCTGGTAAGTCGTCCTGGCAAGACGGGGAACTCTTGCGGCGGGGAGAGGAGAAACTGATGGTAATGAGGATGTGTTGCTTGTGGCAGAGAAGTTCGGAAGTCAGTCAAATGGCAGAGAAAGCGAGACTCTGGAGGCGGTGACTGAGGATTAGACTTCACAGGCCAACTACTAGAACTGGTCCCAGACAGTTTGCATTGTTGTGAGCAAACACACCAACAAAGCTTCTACAGTAGGCTGATTCTCATGCAGACTGTAAGCCGTGGGTATTTTCTTTTGGCTTGTACTAGATAGAGCCTTACATCTATTGCTTCGACTGCATATAGCACGGCACGTGACGGTCTGGAGCTGCGTCATGTGACCATGTGCGGCTGGAGACAGAACAAACATTGCAAACTCGAGTCTTATCGCTAGGCTTACTCGGTCCAAGCGTCATGTCGAGTCAATATTACCAACTCCTTGACATCCCTTCGTCTGGGGATTGCGGTACACATCATCGCAACTATCCTGACAGTCTATTGTCTGGCTGTCCGACTAATGCTACTCGGAAGGCGAAGATATTACAGAGTGCAGGTCAAGTTCCATATCTGCTACATATCAAGACACCCGCGTTAGCAGGCCGTTCTTTGGTCATGTCCAAACGTCTGCTATTCTATGCCTAGTCTATAAGTCTATTCGGGACAATGAACCAATCTGCAGGTGCTGTGGCTAAATCCCCAGCAGCGCCTCTAAGATTTTACTCCCAATCCAAACATCCTAATACTGTTCTCCCAAGCAGCCCTGGCAACCTCTTCAACTCCAATCTTCTGCAGCCCCGCAACAACCATGGCGACTCTCTCAATTGTACAGCTCTCATTCCTCCCCTTGACCATTTCGCCAACCCGAAACTTTCCATGTTTCCTACTGGGCGGGAGCGCCCTCGCACCCTCCAAATAGTGTTTAATTCGCTCATTATCTTCCAAAATTTCACACCACGGCGCATCAGTCTCCAGCTGTAACTTGTTTAGAGGGATACACCGAACCATCTCGAGTTGCTCCTCCGTGCGGAAGCACACTCCATTCACGCTGATATCGAACCCGAGAGCAACTAATTGGAGCATTTCCTCCTTTGTACCAGCAAAGGAATGAACGAGTCCTCGACGCGGGAGGTCTGCCAGAAAGGGTTCAATGATCGAGGTGAAGTCAGCACAAGAGTCCCGCACGTGCAGAAAAAGAGGCAGCTGAAGTTCAACCGCAATGGCCAGTTGATCCCGAAAAGCGCGCTGCTGCGAAGTCTTGTCCGAGCGGCTGAGGTACTCGTAATCCAGACCTATCTCGCCAAATGCGACAAGCGGGGACCCGAATGCACCGCTCTGCTCCGCTAGAAGCGTGTTGGCAAGGTCTCGGAGTTCTTTTAGGTATTTGGTGCCATTGTCGGTAGTACACTCGGCGGAGTCTGGAGATTCAGAAGAGGTGTATATCTCTTTTGCATGGTAAGGGTGGACGCCAAGCGTCATGGTGCATGTCTCCGGGAATTGGCGTACGAATTGCAGGTTTTCATGCGCGAGGGGGAGAGACATGGTCGTTAATATCATCTTCTCACAGCCATACTCCTTTGCACGTTGTATGACGTGCGGGATATCAGGCTCGTGGTAGACCTTGCCCCCACGGTAGATGCCCTTGAATTGATCAGCTGTGAATGTGACAGCGACCTGTGGGATGTCAGTACTGTGTATGCTCAGATAACCAGAGAGAGACTTACATCTGCATAGCGAAGGTATGAGTCAGACACCTTTGAATCCATTATTATGAGATTTGGCTGTTTTATGGTTCTGGGTAGAGGATGAAATGTTGGAGTATCGACCCAAGTTTGTGGCCAGTGCCCACTACCGAGCGGCCCCAGTCTGGACCTCCTCACAACCCCCAACGGGGAGCTACATGCTTCTAGAAGCTTTTCGCGAAGTCGAAGTTGAAGCTCAATACTAAAATTGGTTGGCTGGCTGTGCTTCTCTTTCTGTCCACTTCTATACTCACACCATGCTATGTCCCCTAACATCTTGGACGAAATCCGGGTAAATATATAGTTCAGTTGAAAGCTGGCCCTCATCAAATCATTCCATAAGCAACTACCACGACAAGCAATGACACTGAGATAGAGTCCTCAGCTCTCTTGTTCAAAATCAAAGCTTCTAGCAATTCCTAGAACCCATTGCTTTATCTCGCGTGACTTGCAAACGGAGCCAGGGACTGTGCAAGACGCAAGGTGCCGAAGAGCGAAACCATTGCAAATGCCACGCCAAGCGCTATTTAGTCACTCAGTAGACATAAGCACTATATGATGATGCTATCAAGAGTTTCTGAGCCCTGTTTTAAGTGTTTGCAAGAGTGTTCGTCTGCTCTACAGCCTATAGATCGTTAGGTCTTGGCAGGCCTAGCGCCGATTACTTGGTGCCCAGCCGTGGTTGAGAGCGGTTGCCCCGAGAAACGCGCGCCGTAAATAATTACCAGCGGCCATTCCACTCCATATCTATCTCCACCAGTTCCAGTTGCGTCGTGCTGGTCTTCTTTAATATTGCTCCAGATGCGACTGGAGTTTGTTTCAACTGCTTTTGTTTCTTATTCACTCAACTTGTTCTACCGTCTTTAGCGTCTGTTCTTCTATATCCTGGGCCGATCCCTCCGTACTGTCTCACGATAACTAAATGAGCAAAGGCTGGCCAAAGCTCAACAAACTCGAGACATCATAATCGCAATGCCGGGAACAGTTGCTGATGGGCCAACAGTTGCCCTATCTTGTAAGCAGCTAACACCCTTCTACCAGAAATCGAGCAGCTAACCACGTCGACGCAGTTGCCAATAACTTCTGGGGAAAAGACGATGCCGGTGTTCAGCCTATGCTGGAGCGCATGCAGGCCGCTAAAGTCTCGTGCGATGAACTGAAGACATGGTATAATAGTTCGTCAACCGCGCTATTCCCAGTCCATCGGGCTGTTGTTCTGACAGTTGCTAGTCCGCGCCGCCATCGAGGATGAATACGCACGGAAACTCCTTACACTCTGCCGCAAGCCTCTCGGGACGCATGAAATGGGCTCACTCCGAGAGTCTTTCGATACAGTGAGAGGAGAGACAGAGGCAATTGCAAAAGCGCACGCCGCTATCGCGGGGCAAATGAAAAGGGAAATAGAGGAACCGCTCATTGCATTCGCAGGTGGAAACAAAGAACGACGAAAGATCATTCAAAATGGGATCGAGCGTATACACAAGACCAAGATGCAGCAGACACACACTGTAAACAAGGTAAGCTCCTGCAATAGCGACACCGGGCAATTGCGCTAACACGGACAGACTCGAGACAGGTACGAGCAGGACTGCTTGAGGATAAAAGGTTACCTGGCACAAGGTCACATGGTGATGGGACAGGAGGAGCGAAAGAACAAGGCGAAGCTCGAGAAGACTCAGATCCAGCTAGCGTCTAGCAGTGCTGAGTACGATGCCGCGGTCAAAGTTCTCGCAGATACCACCGAACGGTGGAACAAGGAATGGAAATCTGCATGTGACGTAAGTTGCGCTGGGACTCTTTTAGTTGGTGTCTAAAGCTAATGTCAGCCCAGAAATTTCAAGATCTCGAGGAAGAGCGCATCGACTTTACCAAGAGCAGTCTCTGGACATACGCCAATATCGCATCAACAGTGTGTGTAAGCGATGATGCTGTAAGTTAAACAAGCCATGTATCTGCAACCTTGTAATAGACCACGACTAATCGAGTTAGTCTTGCGAAAAAATCCGTCTCTCACTTGAGAGTTGCGAGGTTGAGAAAGATATCGTCTACTTTATCAAGGAAAGGGGTACTGGTCAGGAGATTCCTGATGCCCCGAGGTTCATCAACTTCTCTCGAGGCGACGTGAACGATGCCAGTTCTGATGTGTCTGAGGAAGACGGGTACTCTGTAGCTCAATTCCAGCGCACTATCAACCCTGCTTTCCGCAGCTCTTCCCCGCAGCCATCGACCTACGAGTCCCACCATGACATGCCGCCGCCTGCGCCGATGGAGCCGGCTCAGACCGGTCATGCAATACCGTCAAGCAGGGAAGCCACGGTCACTCCTCAGAAACCAATACAACCACCGATGCAACAGCCTATGCAGTCACCGATGCAGTCGCCTATAGAGCAGCAGCCCCCTCCCTTAGAATTCCGCCGGGGAGGTCATCTTCCGCCAAACTACGATCCCAGCCAACACGGGGAAATCTCAGCTGTGCCACACAATGCGTATCCGACAGATGGTATGACAATGTTTTGCCGAACCGGCCCTCCCTCCGAGCGCAGTTCAGGAACAGCTAGCGGCTATCGTCCATCCAGTCAAGGCTCCCACAGTGAGGTCTCGAACGCGACTTCGATATCTAGCCAAGAGCCTCCTAGCACCAGACAGTCCCCGACCAAGCCAACAAATGGCGTGGCGTTACCCGGACTAGGCAACGGCGAGGCACAACCGGTGCAGAAGAAGAAATTTTTCAGCAACAGTCCGTTCCGGCGCAAGAGCCGCCACGACAAAGACCGCAACTCGGGTCCCTCTCAGCTCCCCACTCGTAGGACCTGGGATTCTCCTTCTAAGCCAAGCAGTCCTATCAAAGCCCCAACTCCTCAGAAGCCCCAACAGCCTCAACCGATAGCCAAGGTGGCAGATGATATTGCGAGATCCGCAAGCCCTGAACCTGTTGACCCAAGGGCCAACTTCCAACTGAACGTCGGAAATAACGTGTTTGACGTTGCCTCTCCTGATAAGACTAAGCTCACGAACGCAGCGGACCCAGCGAAAAACGGCGAGGACCTCGACCCTATTGCGCGCGCTTTGGCGGACCTGAAAGGCGCTGGGAAGCAGTCGGCAACCCGAGTCTCTGCCGACAGGTATCATGGCATTGCTACGCCAGTTCCTTCTGCACCTGCGGCAAATTTCACCGCAGCATCGGTGGCCACACCACCCCCGGCATATAACGATGCGCCAGTGAAGCGTCTAGATGCCCCTCAACCGGCCTTCACCTCTAAACAAATGCAAAAGACCACCCAGCAGTACACAGGCAAGACCCAGAGTATGCTTCGGGGCAAGGCCAATCCAATCTCGGTCTCAACCCGCAGCCCCAGGCAGTCACAAGAAGCCCCTCGCGCTCCATCGCCTGCCGCTCCTAGGCGAAGTATAAGCCCTCAACCTCAACCCCAAGCGACCCCGCGAGGCGAGTCGCGCATGAGTCAATACAGCCGAGCTGCAAGCCCGAACCCAAGTCAGCATCAATCAAGCAGCGTGAAGAGCCGCTACAGCCACTCCCCAAGTGTCTCTACTCCGCCACAACGCCCAAGCGACCCGTACTCGCCGCACGACTTTGCAAAGCGAAGCTCTACAAGTGCTGCTCCATCCCCAACCACCACCACGGCTCCTAGGGCTTCTTCTAGGGCTCCCTCTAGGGCTCCCTCTAGCGCCCCTTCCCCTAACGAATTTGCCAAGCGGTCTTCGCAAAACTCAGTTCCTCGAGCTGTGTCCCCTCAGCCACAATGCATGCAGCAAACCTCCGTCCCCCGAGCTGTATCTCCCCAGCCGCAAATCCGGCAACAARSTTCCGTTCCTCGAGCAGTATCTCCACAGCCACAGTTCCGGCAACAAGCTTCCGTTCCTCGAGCAGTATCTCCACAGCCACAGTTCCGGCAACAAGCTTCCGTTCCTCGAGCAGTATCTCCACAGCCACAGTTCCGGCAGCAAACATCCGTTCCACGCGCGGTCTCACCTAATGACTTCGCCAAGCGATCCTCTCAGAACTCTGTGCCAAGGGCCGTGTCGCCGCAGCCTCAATTCCGACAGCAGGCTCGACCCTCGAGCGCTGGAGGGATGGAGCTGCAGCTTTCTCAACCCGATACGTACGGTGGCAGGGGCGATGGTTACGCGTCCCCGCAGAGAGAACCCAGAAGGCCAATGTCCTATTACGACGGTGGTAGCCAACGCAGTCGATCCCGGAGTCGATCCATGGCTGTTGCCGATCCTGGACAACAGTTCAGCCGTGACGGCCGTCCAATTTTACACTTTGGTACGTACCGACCATTCATTTCAGGCAAACCATGACTAACGCATTTGTCTTATTAGCGCGCGCTTTGTACAGCTACACAGCCGCCATTCCTGAAGAGCTCGGCTTCACGAAGGGTGACGTCCTATCTGTTATCCGTCTACAGGATGATGGTTGGTGGGAAGCCGAAGTCACCACTACCCGACTGAGGACGGGGTTGGTGCCAAGTAACTATCTCCAGATCATCTAGATCAGGATCTCGATCTACAACCCTACCTTCCATCTCGGTGGTTCCGGGCCACATGTTCATGGCTATTTATGATGCGTGTTGTCCTAGTTTTCTTTTTGCTTTTTTTTTTGATGTGCTCACGATGTAGATACCTTGATGTATATGTTCCTTCTCTTTCCATTTTCTGTTACGTCCTTAATTGACTACTCACCCTCGCTTTTGTTCACTACCACGGCCTGCGTATATCTGTCGTTTTCGATAATAATTCCTCTTTTATTCTCTTCTTTCTACGATTGATTATGATCATGGTTATGGTTTGGGTATTGGACCTACTTTGAATCTTGCTGTTATGGATTTTATTTGTGGTTTGCAATCTATGATAATGCTCTTCAGAATGACACTCATTGGCTCTCTTTTCCTCGGAAGTCTGGATCGTCTGTAGCAATTATTATGTTGGAGTTTGTAAGAAAAACGAAAATTTGAAGTTAATTGGTGCAATTGCCTGAGCCATGCTATTTCTCCTGCGCTTGTCTCAGACCCAGTGTAAGTCCAGCGCAAACATCGAGTTTGTCAAGCCCTAAAAAGTACCCTATTCGCGAAGTGCTCTGTAACACCCATCAGCCCAATCTCATCCACTAAACGCCAAACCCCCGTACCCATCAAATGAATATGTGGGACCACCACTGTCTCCGTCATAAGTACCTGTTCCCGCCTTAACCCCTTCGCTCATAGAGAAGAACGGGGAGAAAGAGATCGGGCGACGTAGCAATTAATTGACAATGACAGCCCAAGTAATCGATCAATCAACCCTTCCGCACGTAAAAACCATACACTTGAAGCCCTTGGGCGAATCCAAGGCCTTAGGGAACTTAAGCTTGCAGTATGGCTGATTTCTCGCGTCGAATCCCAAGCGCTGGATCATATCTTCCTCTTCACTTATGCTCAAGCATTCTCCTCGCCCTTGAATCTGCGCCATGGAGATCTTTGATTTTCCGGATCTCTCTGAGCGTATCGAGCTGCTCTCTCCCTTTTCCCGACTCTGAGTATGGCCTCCCTTATCCTGATGTTGAGTTTGGCTTTGACTCTGCTGCTCTCTTTTACTCGCGTCAGCTGAAGGAGCCGAGATCGAAGTGTAGGACTCCTGGGTTATCGTGAAGGTGGAAGGGGTCGGTGATGGCGACGGTGACGGCGTAACATCTTTTGCCAGATAGCAGGCCATGAGGACGTGGTCATTTATGTGGCCGCAGCTGTTGGTTACGCGTTGGACATGGCACATTTTGGCCTTTAGCTTTGGCTTTTCGCTGGCGTTGGGCGTCTGGACCGAATGAGGATTGGCTTGCTTTGTGGTATGTGAGATGAGAACAAAACGACGTGAAAGATAGTTCAACAGTTGCTGAGTATCCTGTTATGGAGTAGGTTGGAGGCTGCTTTTCGAGAAGAGATGGCCGAGTCAAGTTATGTCGAGACCTTTGGGGGGGATAGGGCATCCCAGATCGAGAGGCAGATTGTGTTTCGATGGCCAGGTACAGTGAATGAACACACAGGTACATGGGACCAGGAAGAGGATGGGAAAAATAAAGTGAGCATTGACTTGAGCAGTCAATGTCATTGTGTTGCTGTGTTCTCGGCATGCACTAGATTGAATGTAAGATTGCAATTTTATTCTGTGTTTAGCAAGAAAGGAAGGCACTGAGACAAGGGAAGGATGAGCCTGTCAAACAAGGATTTGTGACTGGTATCAGTATAGAATACTGAATATGATGATATTATCTGTGATTTAGCACGGTCTATGCATCTAAGTACATACAAGTCATCGTCCCATTAGAACATGCTAATAAAGCTCAACAGGCTGGAGGCGCTGTGAAAGATACACACACACTAGAGAAAGAATAGTTTGGCAAACAAGGAAATGCTTAACTCAACAATATACACTGGCCATCACTTGGTAATCATCGAGAGGTAATAAAAGTCGCTTAGCATAGGCCAGACCGATGCAAAGGTGCGGAAGATAATGTTGACTATTCATTGTCGACAAATGAGTTTGCGAGAGGACCAATAATAGGGACCTCAAAGTGCTCGAGAGTATCAACTGCAACTGTGAGCTTCTAGACTCGAAGTATTAGATATTTTGGCGCTTACCATCTTGGTAGGCTTTCAAGCTGAGGAAGCCGATCAATGCAAGATCGCCAACAAACAGCAGCCATGAGAGAACGCTGGACCAAGAGAATATAAGGTGGATTATCTGCAGCACATCAGCACGACGTCCCTGAGAGCTGCCGAGGGACGACCTACAAAGATGACAGTAAACAGCATGCTTGACTGCCACGCATGGAATCTATAGCCGCCTACATTAGCCCAGCCCAGAAGTCCATACAAATGCCACTACTACTTACCGAACGTAATCGCTCTTGTGCTCAAGTAGAAGCAAAAACACCCCACCAGCAGGAGGAAGAAGCAGGTATGCCAGCATAGCTTCAACATCCATCCGAATGGGCAAACTAGTTTCGAAAGCCCCTAGATTCCATCTGCCACCCTCCACGTCCCCTCTGCCATATCCTGTATTTCCATGGCCGCTGGTGTCAATGTGACCGCTGCTCGCAAACTGGCTGGGAGATGGTAGGCCGCCGGCGGAGGTGAACCCGGGAATTGAGGGAGAATTGAGAGGTGATCGAACAACGGGGGATTTAGAGCGGTTCTCGAGGGATGGTGAGAACGCGCGCTCCACCTCAGGCGACTCGTCCTGATAAGGGGCGAAGTTCATTGTGAGGCGATCTAGGGTATTGCGTGGACTTAAGCTTCGTTGTTGTTATCATATACAAGAGCTTATCGGACCGCGTCCAGGCGGTGATGGCTTGGCGAACATGTTGTTGTTTACCTTGAAGACCCTCTTTGTTACTTTACTTCCATAATAAAACCCAGATTGCGATACACGGGTATTATTTTGCCTATGATCAAGAGGTTTTGGTTTGTGCTGTCGAGGAAACGCATACCCAAGTCCAGCTCACTGTCTACTAATACCCCGGCCACGCGGCACTCCCGGTCCCCGCGCGATCCCACTGACCGGTCGCCGCGTACTGGTAGTGGTTGTGGATGGTTTTGTGCCTGACGTCGTCGACGTAGTCCTTGTGCCGGCCGACACACTGGGCGTTCTTCCCAGTCCGCTGCTTCGAACCCGGCCCCTGGAAACGATCCTTGTGCCTCTGGTGGTTGTTGACTGTGCCCTCTTCCGCTCATCCTCTTCGGCCTTTCGTGCCGCCGCTTCCCTTTGCTGTTGGAGCTCTCTTTCCCGTCTCTCTGCAGCTTGCTGCCTGAGAAGCTCCTCGTTCTCCAAATCGGCTGCATCTTGAGATGCGCCTTGCCAATTGGGGTTCAGTATGACCCGCTGATTATGTTCCGTTTGAGACAGGATGCGCGTCCAGGTGTTGAGTAGAGTAGAGGCGGAGTTGACGGTACGCGAGACAGTCTAGTTCATTGTCAATTGAGCCTTTATACCAGGATACTGAGGATGACATACCTCCATATTTCCCTTGGCCTTGTCTAGACTGCCTAGCAGACCCTCTATGACCTGGTTGACATTTCGCACAATTCGTAGTTCGTTGTGGAGGGCAGCCTCCCGCGCCTCTTGACGGTCGAAAAGCGTCTCGTCATCGCGGTCGGCCTCGGCTGGGGGCGGGGAGCTTTCTTGTTTGATCGGGACCTGATTCAATTTCTTCTTTCCGCGTTTCGAAGGTGAGTCCCAGAGATCTTCAGAATCTGAGTCGGAGAGCTGCAGGCGGTCCATTTCCTCGGCTGTGCTATAGGGAGACATTCCCGAGTTTTGTGTTTGCGAGAATTGCAATGTGTAAAGAAACGAAGAGTGGATAAGGCTTTAAGGTTGTTCAGCAGGAGATCTGAGGGGTAGACTAACTGGACTAACTACTATAAAATTGGCGAGTTGGACTGAAGTGAGGCTAGAGTGGTGGGGCAGGCATTCCACAGTGAGCCAGCGCTTAATTAATCTGTGTGGCTGGTGATTCTGCATTCCCGCCTCTTTGTTGCTGTCCTGCGTCCTTCTGCCCCTTCCTGTCTTCCACCATCAATTATCGCTCATTCCCATCGCTATCAATCCGTTCCGTTGGTGTTATTTGGTCTACTCTCTCTGTGTATCTTGTTTGTCTCCTGAAACCAGTTGGACACGGTCGCTTTGGTGTAGTCGCGTCGACCTCCCTTGATACTCTGGGACGTGTCGAGAAAGCAGCCTGAACGTACGCCTGCAACGATCGCGAATTTCGACTTCTTGGATCTCACATTCACTTCGATAAGGAGCGGCGAATCATTTTGGCGTAAATTGCCTTTGACCACAATGGCGACAACTCCACCGCCAGCGTCTTACCTGCGAATCCCTCCTACCCCTCGACACGGAAATGGATATGATCAATATGAACCCTACTCGACGCGTCACTCAGCCCGTTTAGCTAGCCAACGAGCTTCCACCGAATCTCGCACAACTCCTCCGCCTCCCTTTCCAATTTCCCAAGGCCGAGGAACTTCACGGAGCGCGAAGAAGCAAAAGACGGCTGAATCGGAATCCCTCTCACCACCTGGTTCGCCAATGAGTCCTCGGAAGAAGATGTCGGGCCGGAGTGTTGCAACACAACTCGATGATGAAGATTCCTCCATAAATGCCGAACCCGCTCACTCTCATGCCTCCCGCCTTTTTAGGACGACGATGACCGAGGGCATGCTTCCCACTCCGGCTAAAACGCCACGGAAAAAGCCTGTTGACAATGCTGGCTCAACTGCACGGGCTCTCTTCCCTCAGCCTGCTCCGAAGAAAAAGAAGAAGCAGACCGGCTTTTCCTTGGACAGTTTCAGCGATAATCCCTCGCAGGGCGATGCAATTCAGATCTACACAGATTCCCGTGATCGAATTCCTGAAGTCGACGAAAGCGAAGAAAATCCATTTTACCAAAAACCATCTACGACCACGAGACCTCGGCCGTCCAAAACCAGGACCAGAAGCCGCGACAAGGAAGTCGATGAGGCTCTCAAGCGCGAGGATGGTATGGTTTATGTTTTGTAAGTCATCCAGCCCTCCGAAGATTGCTAATTATCTAACGATCCTCCAGCCGAGGCAAGAAGATGTTCCGCAAGTTCACCGATGATGTATTTGGCAGTGATGATGAGGGCGACGATAATGACCTCGGGTTATTGGCTGCTCGCCCAGACTTGCTGGACTCGGAGATCATAGAGAACAGCCGACCCCTTACACGGTCGTCGATCAAGCCGCGTATGCTATTTCCTAGCGCTCGCGATCGCCCAGCGCAAGAGCATGGCAACACAGACGAGGAAGCCGCTACGGACATTGAGGATCATGTTCTTGATGATGACGATGCTGCCGAGGATCTGGATCTTACCGCCGATGTTCATTCGCACCAGCGCCCAGTTACTCCGCCTCCGAAGTCCGTTGCAACGCCTCCGTCTCCAGGTGCTTCGGCACGATTCCTACGATCACGACCCAAGCGAGAGCTTGAAACCGAACGAACCCCGTCCGCATCGGATGCCAAAAAGAAGCCCAGTCCATTCGACGGCTGGCTTCGGAAGAAACAAACCCCTCCAGTTACAGCCTCGAAAGCCAAAAAGCGAGACGCAGAGACTGCAGGCAGTTCCGGCGGTCCAGCCTCCAAGAAGACCCGGGGTAATCGAGCTACCGTTCCTTCATCTTGATCTGGCACTTATCATCCTCGACTATGATGGAGTTAGTCCGGAGGAATACCCGTCTCTTTTCGTGATACCATTGCTGGAGTTTCGGATTTACTACTCTTCTCTTCATTTTCTGTTATTTCATCCTTTTCCTCCATAACGACTTCTTATTGCATCCGCCGCGTCCGGTTTTCTAATTACGTCTATTCGGCTAGTACAGGGATTACTTTGTTGATTGAAGCTCGAGCGAAATTCACCAGGGCTGGGATGGGACAGGAATTACTGGTGTCACTGTGTTTGTTTTGCTGTTTTCGCAATCACTTCGCATGCATAGCATGCCATGTCATGTCATTAGCTAGATACCAACCAATGGAAAGAATGTCAACACGATCACCTACCCTGGGCAACTTGTGGACTCCCATAGTCGTGTGCTAGAATTTATTTAGATAGAATTGTCAAGTAAAAGGTCTACTAGATATTCGGACGCTCCATAGGCCGGCTAGAAGTCCCAACGAGAATCTCAAAAGACAAGAAACATAATCAGCGGAAGCAGTCAGTAGACTATTAGAATCAACGACCTTCGAGTCAATCCTATACTGGCCCCAAAGACGAACGAAAGAAGACGATGCAAATGCAAGACATTGATTTTAAAACTCCATTAGCTAGTTTTCCCTCTCTTTTTGGATATATAAAGTCGTCACGTCGTAAGCATTAAATTGAATTCAATCCATTCGATTTGCCATGTTATCTTTCCGGGACCGACAAAGCTACCTAGAGCCAAGGTACATTTTGCATGGACCGCGCGTTCTGCCAGTCGTTGATCTTGAGATAAGGATAAGGTTAGACGATTTCCAGATCATCGTCATCATCGTAATCGTCCGTTTGAGGCGTGGTATTAGATATACCTCCGAGGCTATCCCTTCCAGCCTCCTTGATACCGTTGGATGTTATAAAGCGTGTTTTCTTTATACCGCTTCCATGGGGTCTGTCACCGTCATGCGCGCGCTTTTTGGGGCTGAGCCTCACTGCCTCGGCACGTTTGAAGCTCATGGCAAGCGGTTTGTCGTCGACGAAAGAGCCAGCATGCGACTTCGGGTCCTTGGAGTTTGTCCTCTTGTGTTGTGCTGCTGATCGGGCGGAATTCGTGGTGGGGGCATTCTCGTTGTTCTTAATCTGAGCTCGGAGATAATCTCCAGCAACTCCTCCAGTGCGTGAGGTGATCATTTGCGTGATCTCTCGTTCCTTTTGCTTTTCAACTAAGCGCCGACGGAAGCGCTCTCCTTTATTTTCTGCCCCGCGGCCCAACATCCCAGCCGCGATGAATGGATCGTCTGTATCCGCATCGATGAGGCTAGCCGCAGATTGGCCAGGGTGTAGATGATGGAAAGAACTGCCCGTATTGCTCCTCGATTTCGAGCTCGGTGCCACGTAGTATAAGGACTGGGTTTCCCGGTCGTACTGTGCACCATCTGCCCTGAGTAATCCCTCTCCAGATCCTTTCTGTATAGATCGCTTTTGACCGCCATAAAAGCCTGAGCGAGACCCTACGGGCCGTATACCTGCTCCACTGTTCACCCCCATACGACCTGCTTGGGCACGACGCAGTTGCAGATCAACGTGGAAGTCGCAGAATTCGGTTTTCCGGCCGTCGACCCACGCCTGGCAGGTTTTGCCGTCTTTTCTGACAGCCTTACAGTAGCCAATGTCCCGTGCAGATCCGACCTCGAGGACCATGTCGTCGGAGGAAGAAAGACTCAAACTGAAGCGGTTGGTGTCAAGCTTGTCTTTGGGTGGCGGAAGGATTGTAGGGTTCAGAATGGCAATTAGAGTCCCCTCTGAGAGTCGGTAATACCGAGGAAATGCAGTATCAAACAGGAACAAGTCAATAGTCCACTTCAGGTCAGTAAGAGTGATGGCCATATACTGGTCTCTGTTGTTCAGGCCGTCGTCGAATGGGTTAGCAGCCTGTGCAGTGGTATTCTTCGGCTGCCTTACTCGTTTAGGTTCTGACTTAGAGGCTACTATGCCGAAAACAACATAGTCGGTGTCTATTTCATCCGGTAGTTCAAAGGGTGGACCCTTGATCATTCGAAGGAGGTCTGGTATGCGGAGGGCTTTCTTGCCCTCGAGAGTTCGGGTCATGAAAGAATGTGGTAGGATGCGGTTAGAAAGGTGAAGTGTAGAAAAAGGTTCAAATTTGGCCGCATCAGGCTTTTCATGCGCTCTCTCAGCCAAGGTGGAGGCGTCATCGGTAAAGCTATTAGGTCGGGAGCTCTCAGGTTGAGATGAAAACGATTGCGCTTCTGATCTTTGGCTGCGCCGTTGTAGATATGATCTTGGCTCGTTTTCTCGTAGGCTGGAAGTTGTCTTGCTCCTCTTTAGGGAAGGCTTGAGGTTGTTAACTGACCTCAGAACATCGTTCCGGCTGAAGCTATCAGTTGGTTCGTTTCTTGTACGTAGCTTGGAAGGGCATTCAGGCCTTTTCTCCGCTGCAGCCCCCTTGAAGGCTTCCATCTCAGCCTTGTCGTACTGAAAAGCGGAACTCCGGTTCGCTCGTATATGCTCAGCTTTCGCAACTTGTTCCCTCCGAGATTTCTCAGCGGCGCGACCTTCAGCCATCCGCTCACTGAAGCTCTTGGGACGTGGCTCCTCGAACGAAAGCGATTGAGGCGCCAAGGTGTGACGTTGATGAGTTGCCGGACCATCCCTACTACCAAGTCTGCTCGTGGGACGTGCATCGGCTGCCTTGAAACTGGGTGGGCGCTTCAGGGATACATCACTGCCTTTCAGCCCTTTGTCGATGCCCAGCCTATATCGTCCAGGCGATGTGGACTCCACTGGCGGCCCTGGGCGCCGTGTCGGAGATAAAGGCACCTGAATATCGTCGGAGCAATCCCGACTACTCGTCTCACGAGAGGCTTTGGGCTTTGAGAGCTGGCCTTCGGTAAACGACGAGAAGCTTACTGAGGATGCTGGCCTAGAAAGGGCATCCGCACCTTCATTTCGATCTCGATTCGGAGTTCCCGCCTTCCCACGGCTTTTCTGAAGCTGTTTCAGCTTAAGCCGGGCTTGGATAGCAGCTAGCTTCAGCTGCAAAGTTTCTTCGTCTTCCTCCGTATCATCACCTTCATCTTCGTTCAGCCCATCTTCCAATAACTGTGTCGCTCTGCTGCGAGAATTCGGGGCGGCAGCTGAATGTTTCAAGGGCGAGGCTAGAAGGGTTCGATTGCGTTGCATCTCCTCATATCTTCGTCTTCCACTAGGAGAGCTGAGGAGGGCTTCCCGTGGGGATTTTGGCGGCCACGAGGTTTCGACCACTAATGATGATCCCTTGTTAGTCAAATTTGTCTGTTCTGGCAGAAATCGCGACTCACTGGTCACCGCACTCAGCCTCCACTACCTGTAGGCAAACGAATGTGATCTTATGGCGACACAAATATGAGTGTCGCACTATTCATATCCACGCTTTCCTGGATTGTAGTGGCGTCGCCACCATATCCAGGCCGCAGGCGTGCGGAAGACAGCGTAGGTCGCGTAAACGAACTTGGAAGGAGCCCACTGCTCGTCCAGAAAGGACAGCGTTTCCGGAAGCTTCACAGCCAGTCGAGGTGTGACAAACGCACAGTTGCCTTGTTTCTGTCGTTAGCCATCGATATTCGAAAACCGTTGGGCAGATGCAGCAAACAATAATGTGATCAACAACGCAGACGCCGAAGGCTTGGCGGTGATCGCCCGCCGACGCGCGCGTGTCACGTCCGATTATGAAGGGGTTCAGGACGCGTCTTTCTACCCTTCTATGTTCATATCTTGTCTTTTTCAGGTATACATAGTAGGGCGCCGAAAGATATACTTAGGCGACAATTGGATATACCACATCTCAGAATGCGCACTCGATCCGCCCCTGCCCCGAAACCATCACCGTCCGAGAAACAATCCCAATCGCAGCCGGCGAAAGCTACCGTGAAGCCCAGCAAGACATTCATTCTCCCTTCCTCTGCCAGCCCAGACGCCAGGTTTGTGACCCTGCCCAATCCGCGAACAGGAGATCCGACCCGCTACCTCTTCTGTCCGAAGCTCGGAGTGTACGAGTTCACGGTCGTCGCATCGCAATTCCCGCGGAGCATTCTCTATACTTCCACAGAGGGCAATGGCTCAGTCTCCAAGACGGCAGAGCTTCTAGTTGCTACACCAATCGATATCTTGTTCTTTGCGATACCCTTGCTATGCTCTTCGCGCTCCTCCAACGAGGGGAAGAGGCTGTTCCAGCCACTGGACGATATTATCGACTCCAATGACGACTTGCCCAAACACCTCCGATATATCTTGTACAATGAGTCCTTCAGAAACACACTGCTCCGCCGGGTAGATGCGGTTTGCGATTCCGTTGAAGCGGGTGACGAGAGAATGTTCCGAGTCAATGAAGCCAAATTCCTACGGGAATTACTGGCAAAGGCAGAGCGCATGGCTGCGCAAGGTCTTCCGACGAGCTTAGAGGAACGTTTCGTCAAACAGGCTCTAGCTGTGCCTTTGGTATCTGTTGCAAGGACCGATATAGCCACCTCCTCGACACCCGCCAAAGAAGGCGATAAAGAAGCCGAGTTCCAAGAGAGCAAAGACTCACAGTTCACATCGGCAACTACTACGGCCAGCTCGGTATCGGGTCCTTCAACGCCCGCAACAGACTCAACCCCAATACCAGCCGCTGAAGAGCTCCCAGATCAACAAGCCTGCCCAGATTCAATAGTTCGACTTCAAAGAATCTCAACCGCCTTGAATTTCCTAAAAACATCCTACGTCTCTGCAGACCTTTGCTCCAAACTTGACGGGCTGCTTTCTGCACCAGAAAGTCCGATTGATTTCAAGCCGCTGCAAGATCACCTAAAGTACCTAGCTGATCTACGCGCTGAGGCCCTGGCTTCCCGATCTCTAGGTGACTTTAGCCGCAAGCGCAACGCAGAAGATGACGACGCTGCAGAGTCGCGCGCTGAAAAGAAGCGTCGCATGGAAGAAGAAGAAAAGAAAAGGAAGTCAGGGGAGTCGAGGGGTGTAAGGGAACTCAAAAAGGTTAACACAAGCGGGATGAAGAAAATGAGTGACTTCTTCGGAAAGTCAGCCCCCAGGGCGGCTCCTAAGAAGAAGTCATAAAAATACCCTACATTCTTGGATAAAATGTGGTGTTAATATGTTTGGGAGAGGCAGCGCCAACTCTTCATCAAGATCATTGTCGATGACGCGAGATATGTTTTCGTCTTCCGAAGGACCGAAGGAATAGGCCCTGGTAGTATAAACTGCGAAGGTCAGATTAACGCCCCGCGCTGGCCCGATTTAGTAGCAATCATCCATTATGATTGCGAGCGGCCATTGATAACATGTTTCAGTCAGACGCGGAGACGGATATAGCACCTGGAATATGAGTAGACCATATCAACGCGAATTGGCTATGTATAGTTTTAGTGCACTCATTACATTGGCCGATAAATGAAAGTGGGACACCGAGTTGCTGCTTTTAGGGTTGATGTCCAAGTACGGATGGATTGGATCATACTATTCCGAACTAGATAGCAAGCCAAACAAGATACCCTTATTACATCAAATTCATCTCTCTGCGACGTATTATCAGACTTCGACCTGGGAAATGGCCGCTCCCGTAATCCTGTACACAAGTTAGCACAGCCGCCTTTCTCGTTCAAGGTACTTTGTGAGATGTACATGAAAGACCCGTTGGAGGGCTTAGAGATAACCATGGCCTCCTTCAGCTTCTCCTCATTGATATCGGGGAAGTGCTTCAAGTAATACCCTTCCGTCAACGCCTTCGTCACTGCCTCGACCTTAGACTGTGGTAGCATGTGGACAGTACATCCTCCCCATCCGGCGCCAGTCAATCGACTGCCCCATGTCCCTGCCTTGCGGGCGATAGCACATATCTCGTCAACCTGGGGCGCGGAGCATTCGTAGACGTCACGACACGAATCCTGAGACTCATTAAGTAGCTGGCCGAGGTAGTGGATGCGTTTGTCGTTTAGGGTTGAGTGGTTGGCGAGGCAAGCCTTGAAGTCTAGGACGCGGCGAGCCTCCTTGAAGCAATGCAGGGCTCGCTGGCGAAGCAGGAACCGCTCTGCTTGGACGGGGAAAGACGAGAGGTATGTGGCTTCAAGGTCAGGTACGGATATGGATAGCAGCTGGGCGATTTCCTCGCGCGTGTAGCCGTGTTCCTGGGTGAGGATGTCTTGAGTGGCCTGGATGACGGAATCGATCTGGTACTCGAGCGGATCGCCGAGGCGGCCTTCTTTCCGCATGAGTTCGTTGTGGAAGGTGCGGAGGCTGTACCCGAGGGAGCTGCTGTCCTTGGGAAGGCTGAGGCCGTTTGCTTTGGCGAGGACGACAGAGGCCAAAGTGCATTCTGCGACGCGGAGGTTGTAGTGGCGCGGGGCTGTTTCGGCCTTGTTGGAGGTGACGAAGCTCTGGGCCATGAGGAAGGTGATTTCCTCAGAAGCCTTGGGAATGGCGACATGCTGGGCAGAGAAATTGGGGAAGAATTGCGTATAGAGGAGGTATCCGCGGCGTGAGAAGATGGAAGCTGCTTGGTCCATGCTAGATGGCCAGTTAGCAATTGTATATCATTAAAGGCAGACAACCTACCCTCCAGAGTAAACGCCAACAGCGCGCTCTGAAACTACAGCAAGATCAAGCAAGTCCTGCTTGGAGACATCATGGTTGTTCGCCTTCATAACTGCGAGAGCACTGGAGCACACGAAAGCTGCACTGCTGGATATACCACCGCCAGGGGGGACATTTCCGTCCACAAGCACCTCCATACTGGCCGGGACAAATAATTCGGCATCTTTGCGCAGAAATTTGAGCGCACCAACCAGACCAGCCTTGAAGTAGTTCACCCACTCATGCTTCTTAGGGTCGATTTCGACGTCCGAGTCCTTGGGCACTGTGAACTCGCGCGTCGGAAACTTGTCAGGCAGCACATTGGCAATCTTCACAGTCGATTCCGAGCCGACGGAGGGGGCAACTTTGACGGCGATAATTACGTCGACGCTGACGGCTGTGGGCAGGACATCGTACAGGTTGTAGTCGATGTGCTCTCCGATGATGTTCACGCGGCCGGGGCTGCGGGCGACGAAATCAGGGCGATGGTTGTAGTGCTTGTGAAACTGGGAGACCAGATTGTTAAAGCGCTTTAGGTGTTCTGGAGAAGCAGTGGTGGCAGAGGCGTCGTCGGTGGCATAGACCTCAGCGATGGATTCGGTTTGGGGAACAAGTTCCTGCGGGGTCGACATGGCGGGGTAAAGCGAGGCTGCGGGCTAGGGTTGGGATGGGAAGAGCAGGGTTCCTGGAGATAATATACAAAAAAAAAAAAAATAGTAAGCTACAGAGAAGGGAGTGAGAGTACAAGAGAAGAAAAAGAAGGGCGTTCCTGTGATCTCATAGAGGGGTTGAGTCTACTGTGTTTAATTAAACTCGTCCTGAATTGCGGGGACTGTCGTCTGGTGACGGGATGGATTTCCACTGCTACCGTAGTACTCCGTCCATCTCACCGGAGGTTATTCACGGTCCGAATCGCTTGAACCCGACTGCTTCGGCTTAATTGATACCGGGGCGAGATATCTGATGCTAGACTGGCCGGGATTAAAGCAAGACGCTGTTTATTTACCCGATTTTACGCGCTGCTGCTGGTTTATATACCTTGAAGTACCCACTTGGCGATGATTACACAAACCTTTCCTGAACCCGACCT
The DNA here is from genome assembly GCF_003369625.1 of Aspergillus mulundensis. NCBI lineage: Eukaryota > Fungi > Ascomycota > Eurotiomycetes > Eurotiales > Aspergillaceae > Aspergillus > Aspergillus mulundensis. Next base: position 1,100,675 of record NW_020797890.1, on the reverse strand, counting down.
ACTTGCCTGATGCAGTTTTTTTTCTCGCACCCATTTGCAGGCGTATTGACCAGCCTACTTCTACTGTCCTCAGAATGTTTTTGCCCTGGGAATGATTATGATCTGTTGGCGCATGCAGGTGGCCACCTTTCGGCTCTGATTATATGGTTTAGCAAAAAGCCAGCAATCAGACCACGCGATCATATACCTGAGTATATCTGGGGTATTAAGACATCTAAATCTGCGCTAGATGACAATGACAAGAATGCCAAGTCAACCTTGTGAATTTGTGAAATAACCTACGGAGTAGACAGCAGGCCGTTTAGTGCACGGTGCACACTGCAGCTGGAGTGGCTGGTGGTAAAGGCCTAAAAATTCAGGCTCTGTAATGCGGCCGATGATCGGAGCGGTGGCAACGCGGGAGCCAATCAGCAGCGGTGCATTTTTCGCCCATCAGTCAGCTAAGCCAGAGGCGGCTAGTCTATGTGGATGGCCCCCGACTCGGGGAGTTTGGGTGAGTGAGTCTTCAGCGTCCGAGCCAGTTCTTTTGCCGGCCTTAAGGGACTTGTCTACTCGCTCCCCGGACCTGCGTTCGACTCATTTTTCTTTGAGCTTCACACTTCCTCCTTCGCTCGCTTGGCCTGGTAGTCATCCTAGCAACGATGATGCCTTTAAGACCATCAAAAAGTGCCCTGCGCACTCTGCACTACCAGAGATACATTGCCTCTGGGCGAAGAACCTTTGCTACTTCTGCTGCGGTCTCGACGCCCCACCGCTTTTCGACTCAGAAGCGCGACCAGAGCACAGCAACGGCCACTGCTTCGTGAGGATTCCTGTGCTCCAAAATATCGAACGTCGTAAATGGCGTGCTAACATTGAATTTAAATAGCACATCTCGTCCCCGACCTAGCCCTGCCTTCAACCAGGAACCCAGCCGCAATGAAGTGTCGCCTCTCCAGAACCGACAGCTCCCCGAGCTCGACGACTCGTATGGAACCAATGCATCGTACAGCTGTGGGAGTTGAACTGATTTAATTTTGTAGCTTCGTCGGCCTCAGCGGTGGTGAGATCTTCCACGAGATGATGCTGCGCCTGGGTGTGAAACACGTCTGTGAGTCATTATCCTACTTCTCTGACTACCCAAAAAGATTGCATGTTGACTGTATTCCTCGATAGTTGGTTACCCTGGAGGTGCCATTCTCCCCGTTTTCGACGCCATCTATAACTCCAAGCATTTCGACTTCGTTCTGCCTCGACATGAACAGGGTGCCGGCCACATGGCGGAGGGTTATGCTCGTGCTTCAGGGAAGCCTGGTGTTGTCCTCGTCACCTCTGGTCCCGGTGCTACCAATGTCATCACCCCCATGCAGGATGCCCTCTCCGACGGTACCCCCATGGTTGTCTTCTGTGGTCAGGTCGTCACTACCTCCATCGGTACCGACTCTTTCCAGGAAGCCGACGTGGTTGGTATCTCTAGGGCGTGCACCAAGTGGAACGTTATGGTCAAATCCGTCGCCGAGCTTCCCCGCCGTATCCAAGAAGCTTTCGAAATCGCCACTAGCGGTCGCCCTGGCCCCGTCCTCGTCGACCTTCCCAAGGACATCACCGCTGGCATCCTTCGCAAGCCCATTCCCATGCAGAGCACTCTCCCCTCTCGCCCAAGCGCCGCGACTCTGGCAGCCAAGGAATTGAGCGAGAAGCAGCTTCACAGCACTATCAATCGTGTGGCCCGTCTTGTCAACGTCTCCAAGAAGCCCGTTCTTTACGTTGGCGCCGGTATTCTCGAAAACCCTGATGGACCCAAGCTTCTGAAGGAGCTGGCCGACAAGGCCAATATTCCCGTGACAACCACCCTCCAGGGTCTCGGTGGTTTCGACGAACTTGATCCCAAGGCGCTGCATATGCTCGGTATGCACGGCTCTGCATATGCCAACCTGGCCATGCAGGAGGCCGATTTGATCATCGCCATTGGTGCCCGTTTCGATGACCGTGTCACAGGCAGCATCGCCAAGTTCGCCCCTCAGGCCAAGCTCGCTGCCGCGGAGAACCGTGGTGGTATCGTTCACTTTGAGATCATGCCCAAAAACATCAACAAGGTGGTGCAGGCGAACGAGGCTGTGGAGGGTGACTGTGCCGAGAACATTCGTCACCTTCTTCCCCTCGTTGAGGCTGTTCCTGAGCGCCAGGAGTGGTTCGATCAGATCAACGACTGGAAGTCCCGCTTCCCGCTTTCCCTTTACGAGAAGCAGACTCCTGAAGGCCCCATCAAGCCGCAGGCTCTGATCGAGAAACTCAGTGACCTCACTGCTCACATGAAGGACCGCACTATCATCACTACTGGTGTTGGCCAGCATCAAATGTGGACCGCTCAGCACTTCCGCTGGCGCCGTCCTCGCTCCATGATCACCTCCGGTGGTCTTGGTACCATGGGATACGGTCTTCCCGCTGCTATTGGAGCCAAGGTTGCCCGTCCTGACTGCCTTGTCATTGATATTGATGGCGATGCCTCCTTCAACATGACTCTGACTGAACTCACCACCGCCGCCCAGTTCAACATTGGTATCAAGGTCCTTCTCCTTAACAACGAGGAGCAGGGCATGGTGACCCAATGGCAAAACCTGTTCTATGAGGACCGCTACTCTCACACTCACCAGAAGAACCCTGATTTCGTCCGTCTCGCTGAGGCAATGGGTGTCTCTGCCCAGCGTTGCACTGCGCCTTCAGATGTGGAGGCTAAGCTGAAATGGCTGATTGAGAGCGATGGACCTGCTTTGCTCGAGGTTATGACCGACCGCAAGGTGCCTGTGTTGCCCATGGTTCCCGGCGGAAGCGGCTTGCACGAGTTCCTTGTCTTTGATGAAGGTAAGTTCCAAAAACGCAAAACAAAATAATGGACTGCTGCTAACGTTCCAAAACAGCCAAGGACCGTGAGAGGAGGGCTTTGATGAAGAAGAGGAACCCGAACGGCATCTAAATCACGTCGATAGCACCTATTACGATTTCTTAGCCAGTTATTGAGTCATTACCGAAAATGACCAGCGATCATTTTGTTGATATCCACGGCGTTTCTGGCGGGTTCAGACGCTAGCAGGGCCTAGCATCATACCTAAAAACACTACCAGGGTCAAAAGTCGAAAATGCTACCGGCCTTCAAACATTTATCCTTCTTGACAGTCTCAACTCCCTGGTTCTGTCGGGGTAGGGGTTGTCTCTACTGACCAAAGATGGCATTCTTGAGGTCCAATATTGCTTGTCTACGAATGCCCTTCGACACCCCACAACCTGAGCTGTCATTGTTCCTTCATCCGAATTCCTCACATCTTGCATGTTATTGCGCTCTGGCCGCTGAAAAGTTTGGCTCGGTTTCGCCTGTATATAATTGTTGGTTTTCGTGCTGTAGGATTTATGCGTATTTGCATCTTGGAAATTAAAAGGCATTATAATGGGCTCAATACATCTTCATACCTACTCTTGACTACCTAGTAAACACCCCGTATACTCTGTAGACTACGGAAAGCTATGACGTTCACTAAACAGGCATGCCATCGCCCCGCGGCTCACGTGACGCTGCTGTGAAAGCCGCTGTCCACATCCGATCAAGGTGAATCAGTTTGATTACTATCAGCGCGCGAGTCCTCCTAAGCTGCAGTGATTACTGCCTGATCGAAAGTAATCACTTCCTTTGGTTACTGTGATTGGCTTTACACACGAAAGCGGCATTTCCTCTTCCTCACCTTTTCGTTTCCGCCTCCGATTGCCTTCCGTCATTGCTTGGACCTCGGATGAGGTAGCTGAACTTCTTATCCTTGCGCAGGATGCTGCGTATCGCTATCTCTCTCTGACTACATTATATTTCGATACTGAACATCCAGCATATATTATATACTCTACAATGGCGTCACTCCCAAGTTTTTCTGCTTTTGGAAGGGCGCGGTCGTCCGATACCTCTCCGCCCGCCGCCTCATCATCGCAGCCCGACCAGCACCACAACATCCAGGAACCGTCGAATGATTCACCGAAGGAAACCGAAACTATCGTCATGAACAGCGCTATTGCAGATGAAGTTGGAAAACCCGATGCAAACGTCACCACGCGACCTGCAAATACCCCGACCATCAACGATGAGCCCCGGAAATGCTGGATTTGCTACACCGACGAGACAGAAGATACTCCACTGAATTCCGAATGGCGATCACCCTGCCCATGTGCGCTGACGGCTCACGAAGCTTGCCTTTTAGATTGGCTCGCCGACCTCGAAAACCCGCGCGCTCGGAAGCGAACCGGCCGCCATGCGAAGATGGTTTGTCCGCAATGCAAGACCGAAATTGTTGTCACCCGCCCTAGGAGCTATATTGTGGATGTTGTGCGGTTGGTTGAGCGATTAGCCGGCCGACTGGTGCTCCCGGGAATGGTATTTACTCTGGCGGGCACTGTTTGGGCTGGATGCTGCGCACACGGAGTATACTCAATGTATTTTGTCTTTGGGACGGATGAAGCCAAAAATATCCTAGAAGAAGCGGCGGAGGGGTCATGGAATCCTGGCCTCAATCTGGGACTGCCGCTTATCCCATTGGTCTTGATCTTCTCCCGGACTCGTTATGCGGAGGGACTTCTTCCTGCTATTCCAGTCCTCTTTTTCGCGACGCATAACCCTGGTCAGGAGCCGGACCTCGATCTCTGGCCTCCCAGTGCTGCTGTGACATTTGCAGCTCTCCCATACATCAAAAGCTTCTACAGCGCCGTCTACGAGAGATTGTTCGGCAAATGGGAGCGGAAGTGGATTACCGAGGTGCAGCCACGACAGTCAGATGTCAATGAATTTGACGATAACGCACCAGAGCCGGAGCCGGAACCAGTGGTGGCAGACGATGGACAGATCCTGATGGAGTTCGATTTGGAGTTTCAAGTTGGTGTGGGAAATGATGCGGATCCACAGGAAGCCCTTGGGTTGCAAGGCGCGAACCAGCAGCAACAACAACAAAACCAACAGAACCAGGGAGGTGGAATCAACGGTCAAAATCTCGTCCACGAGACAAGCAGCCTTGCCGATATTGTCCTCGGTGCGCTCGCTTTCCCAGCTATTTCAGCTTCCATGGGAGGGCTTCTCAAGTACGTCCTACCGAAATCATGGACAACAACCTCGGCTCTGGAACGGGGACGGCCAGGTCTGTTGCAGACCAGATGGGGCCGAAGCGTGATTGGGGGCTGCGTCTTTGTGCTCCTCAAGGACGCGCTAGTTCTGTACTGCCGATGGAAGCTCGCTCAGACTCATAGGCGACGCAAGGTGCTGAACTACGATCGAGCGAAAAAACGGGTGACACGGTAATCTGATTCGCATAATGGCTTTCCACTCTTCATGAACCCGTGATGATGCATTCTAGGCGTTTTGGTGAGCAATTAACATTTTGTGATTTGGCTCGGGCCCATCAGGCTGTGGCGGATTTGTAATTACATATCGTATCAACTGAAGGATTAATTTATTTTTCATTATCAACCATGTATAGCGGCTATGGCCTCATAGGTGGTACTACCGCGCTTAAATTAGCGCACCCGCGTCTTGGTTCCGCCCCGAAAAAGTCTCCCCGATCTTTGAACCACCTCAGCCAGCCAACTAGACCACCCACGACAAGTCCGATCTCGATCAATTGACGCGAAAAAGCCGCAAGTCAATTGATTCATGATGCGTCCTTCAATATCTCCCGTTCTCGCCTCCCTGGCAAACGTCTTCCGCATCCCCCTTTCACAAACGACGCTCCGCCCAACAATCCCCCTTCTGAACCAGCAGACCGCGACACAGCCCAGCAGCCCGCAAGCACAAGCTCGAGCTCCATTCTCGACAACAACTCCGCTGCTCAAGCGAAAGTCGCCCTACATCGATCGGAGAGTCAGTACGTACAACCTCTACCCATCCAACACGGCCGATCATCCGGAAGTCTACAAATACGGTAAACTAACGTCTCACAGCCCTAATTCGATACTTCCTCTACCACCCGCTCACTCCGCGTCCCCTCCGCTTCAGTCGTACCCGTTTCCTGCGCCACTGGACCATCCACCGCGCCTGGCAGCTGTACCAGGCTAACCGCCGGCGCAACCACCAGCTCGAGCTGCAGCGCCAGTGGCAGGCCATGAACGCTGCCTGTGAGGAGCTGAGGACGGGTGCTGGCGATGGAGGAAAGCTGTTCCGCAAGAGCATGATCAAGACAAGAATCTTCAAGGATATGTTCCCCATCGAGTATGGACGGATGCAGACGGAGGGGCCTGGAGAGGGGTGGAACCATGAGTGGAAGAGGGTTGATAAGCCGGTGAAGCGGTGAGGCATGATGTACTTTATGTATTGAGGGCTGTTATATTCGACTGTATACTAGAATTGTTTGCAATGGTGGATGCTTTTGAACGGACCGAATATGAATATGAGTAAAGTAGAACTATGAGAGTTTGAAAATACAACGATAGCTGAAGGAGGGAATTCGGAGTGCCCGTGATGTAAAAAGCCATCAAGAGGTACAAAGGAACGGTATGGGTATCCGGAAAGACATCGTTGAACATCAAGGGAAAGAAACAGGATTGTTAGACATACCATCGAATAAGAATTGAAATGAAGAGAGAAAAGCAAAGCCGCCAGACGCCCAAAAATGCAAGATATATCAAATCAATCAACCAACATTTATCCACGAGTCGGTTCCTCCATTTTCAAAATCCAATCTACCACAGCAGCCCGACGCTAGGCATAAATAAGACGTCTAAAAGATCGATAACGGGTTCAGGTCGGGTGGTCGCTGTCGCGAGTTAATACGTAGATAGGCGTGGCATATACATCCGTTCGTTCATGTCATAGCACAATGCAACATGATGATTTCCGCTTATCAAAGGTGAGGAGCGCGGCGCGAGTTGCGGCCTCAAAGACGTCGTCGACGCCCTCGCCCGTTAGGGAGGAGCACTCGAGGTATTTCCGGGCCTTGATCTGCGTTGCGGTCTCGCTTCCTTCCTTGGGCGATACGAATCGAAGAGACTTCTTGCGCATTTCCTCGATCGCCCCGGGGTTCTCGCGGAGGTCTTTCTTCAGTCCGACTAGAATGATTGGTACGCCGGGGCATCGCTCGTTTGCTTCCTCAATCCACTGCCCATATGTTAGTTACTGGTGATGGTAAAAGCGACAGCGACGGACCTTGATCTTGACGTTCTCGAGAGAATCAGGTGTATCGACGGCGAATCCGATCAGGATAACGTGCGCCTTGGAGTAGGCTAATGGTCGCAGTCGTTCGTAGTCTTCCTGACCGGCCGTATCCCATAGCGCTAATTGGACTGACCGGCCATCTACCCGGCAGTCTGTTACGTAGCTCTCGAATACTGTCGGGACCTGAGGTGGATTAGATATATGATCAGGAGATATCGGCGAAGAGAAGGAGACAACGGACATAATGCTACACGATAGCGATTAGTATTGGAGTATCAAAGGGATAAATGGACAAAACTCACTGTAGGAAAGTAACCCAATGTAAAGACACTCAGCAGACTCGTTTTCCCACAAGCGCCGTCGCCGATGATCACCAACTTTCTAGATAGCGATAGGTGAGCACGACTCGACTCCAGGGCCACTAAGGACCGATAACCACGTGTGAGAGCATGGGTCGTGACAGGGGGGCCTATAGATACCTTCGCATCACATTGTCATCCTGTTGCTGGGCCATTTTCACGGTGATGCCGGGGTGGTGGACTCAAGCCTTCTTGAGATAACAGAGACCGGCAAAGGCAATCGACAAGGCAGAAACCAAACGGGCGGAAGCCCTCAGAGCAGCGGGCTTGATCTCGGGGGTATTTAAAGGTCAAGGACAGAAGACGTCGGAGCAGATGAAGAGGGAGGAAAAGAAGGCGAGCTGGGCTGAGAGGTTGAAGACGACGCCGTCCGTCCCCTCTCCTTAACAGCTTTCACTAAACAGCACAGCCTAACACTACTGTACTAGTAACCGCTGCGATGCAATCAACGGATGGCGTTCTGGAAGGCGGTCGACGGGCGCAAGTAAGACGAGAAATGAAGACAATCTAGGCGAGATTTCTTGTCCGGACCGAAACTGGTTTTATATACTTTGCTAGAGGAGTAGATAGTTGTTGATGGTGCTATTATTATTAAAAGCGCTTTGGAGGAGGACCTTACCCACTTCAGAGGGTTGTCTCAGTTCAGGATGGAGTCCATGCTGCTATTTTGATACACTGACGGACAGTGTGGTTTTTTTCTCTCCCGTATTAATATTCAGTCAATTATGCTTCGGAATGGCCGAAGAAAAGCAATAATATCAAGCTGTCGTGTCGTGGAGAGAGATGAATGGCAGTACTTTGCTTCCCCACTGGTTGGTTGTCATACGGTCTGGTCTGTAGGCCTGGTTGCCTAAGAGCAAGAGCTGTCTGGCAATGAGATCGACCCTTACACTGACACAAGTCTCAGCTCAGCTGGCTCGGGCTCGATCCTCAACTCTTATTTCCAGTTTAACGCCCGTTGAATCTAGATGCGGCGTCTGTATCCCTGCCAGGACACGGTACTCCGTAATCAGTAAACATTGTCAATGTAAGGCGCCCAAGGTACATGCTTGCAGGGCTTCTCGAAGGCTCAGCCTCTTTCAACGAAGACTATGGCCTATTGTGTATGGATGTACTCCGTAGTCAATGAGGGTGCAGTGCATGATGACTGAATTGAATAGAATGTATGGAATAATAAGAATAAGTCTTTATATTGTCAAGGAGCTCGCTTATAGCGGCTATCAAGGCTATCCCTTTGCGGCAGGGCAACCATCCAGAGCCCAACACCCGGCGTTAACCCAGTCATCATAGGTATCCTCCCTGTCTCTGACATAGTAACGATACCTACTCCGTACCTATCCAACCCTCGCTACTCATTCTCGGCCTTTCGTGTCCCCGATCTCCCTCCTTCGACCTGGTCCGTTTGGCTGAGCCGCCCGGTCAATTTCCACCCCTCTCTCCGCCCTCACTTGGAGGCATTGTACCTTGGCTCCCCACCAGCCACTTGAGGGCGCTTTTCTTTCAATCGCGACGTCAAGCCTTGACCTCTATTCCTGTCTCACCACTCCCTTTCAACTCACTCTGCTGTGTTTCTTTTAAGAACTGCTGGTGAGCCCTCTGAATTTTTCCACGCTCACTCTCCGGAAGGCTCCTGCTTCCGCCCTCGCTATTCCGGTCCGTATCTAACCATTTTGCTCCGCCTTCTCCGACAGCTCCTGCTGTGGTCGTCGGGCTTAGGAACCTTGGAGGCTTAGGTGTCTACACCTTTCCCCGCGCAAACAACATATGATCCCATGTCTACTCACGCCACGCCCGGGCCAGCTTCTAGTTCCACAATGTCCAGTCATGTGCCCGCCGTTACCGCCCCTACATCCTCTACAACTCGCGAAAACTCGGCACGTAACGATGCTCGCACCTCCTCGATGCCCGAATCAAAACCCGTCCCAGTGAATCGCAAAAAACAGAAGCGAAGAGAGAAGGCGGCTCGCTTAGCGGCGGAGCGTCAAACGGCAAACGGACATGCGCCGAGTGACACATTCGACGTCAACGGCTCCGGCTCGACGGTACATGATAGCCATGCATCGCACGAACAAAGAAGTGGCGGTGACTATAACACAAGTGAGGGAATGTTGAATGGACATGGACACGACATTCAACAGCTCCCACATCCGTCCGAATACGACCTGCAAGGAGCGATGGGCCGGAAATCCAAGAAGAAACGAGGAAGGAAGGTTCGTAATGGTTCGCAAGCAAGCTCAACTCCGCTGTCGACTCCGTCAATATCACTATCGAACGCTCTACCCCCGCCTTTACCCCCGCATTTCGGGTCCCAGTCCTCTTCGAAGATGATCAAAGAGCGCAGTATCTGGAACACTTCGACACAAGAAGAGCGGGAGAATATTAAGACCTTCTGGCTAGAATTAGGCGAGGAGGAACGGCGCCAGCTCGTCAAAGTGGAAAAGGACGCGGTGCTGAAGAAGATGAAGGAGCAGCAGAAGCATTCGTGCAGCTGTACTGTGTGCGGTAGGAAACGGACGGCGATCGAGGAGGAACTCGAAGTCCTTTACGATGCGTATTACGATGAGCTGGAACAGTACGCCAACAACACTCAAGGGACATTCGAACGAGGACCTGCGATACTTGCACCTCCACGACTTTACCAACCGCCGCTGCGGCCTCCCGGTCAACATACCCACACACACGGCCAGTTTCATCCTTCACGAGGTCGAATCCCTGAACCGCCCGAAGAAGACGACGAAGAACTGGAGGAGGACTACGACGAAGATGAAGAGGATGATGAGCCGTATAGTGACGAGGAGTATGAAGAGGATGAAGGGGCAGCCGCGCGCGCCGACTTTTTCGCATTTGGGAATAGTCTAACTGTCAAAGGTAAGCCACCTAGGAAATAATTCTGCTAGGCCTGGGGCTGATTTCGGGTTCTGTCTCTGCTTCATTACATTCAGATGGAATTCTCACAGTTGCAGACGACCTATTAAAAAATGACGGAAAACATTTTATCGATATGATGGAGCAATTGGCGGAGCGCCGCATGCAGCGCGAGGAGGACACGCAATACGGCATAGCTGCAGCACACCAATCTCTTCACAGCGATCATAACCATGGTCCACTCGACGATGAGGATTACGACGATGAGGAGGACGAGGACTACGATAGCCAAGAGGAGGAAGAATACGAGGAAGATGAGATGGTTTGCTACAAAATCTACAGTAACAGAACTTGGACTGATGTGTGATAGGACGCCATGACGGAAGAACAACGCATGGAAGAGGGCCGACGCATGTTTCAAATATTCGCAGCTCGAATGTTCGAACAGCGAGTGTTAACAGCCTACCGCGAGAAAGTAGCTGAACAGCGCCAGCAGAAGCTAATCGAAGAGCTTCTGGAAGAGGAGAACCTGAACGAGCAACGAAACGCGAAGAAAGCTAGAGAAGCCCAAAAACGAAAAGACAAGAAGAGACTGGCCAAGTTAGCCAAGGACGAAGAGAAGGCTCGAAGAGAGGCGGAAAAGGCCGCGGAGGAAGCTGCCGCCAAAGCCGAGCAGGAGAGGAAGCTCGAGGAACAGCGGAAGAAGAAAGAGGAGCAACGGAAGAAGCGGGAGGCCGAGCGGAAAGCTCAGGAAGAAGAGCGCGCTCGTAAAGAGGCCGAGAAGCACAAACGACTGCGAGAGGAACGGGAAAGGCAGGAGGAAGCTGAACGGAGGCAGCGCGAGCAGAAAGAGCAGGAGAAGAAGCGACGGGAAGAGGTTAGGCGAAAGGAGCGCGAGGAGCGTGAATCGAAAGAGCAGAAGGCCAAGCAGGAACGAGAACGAAAAGCCCAGGATGAACAGGCGAGGAGAGAACGGGATCGACTTGCGCAGGAACCAGGCAAACGGGCACCGGGACTGCATTCCGTGCCAGGACATCAGTCATCCCCGCTTCCACAGTCTGCGATGCCTGTGGTTCCCAAAGCTCCAACACCCGCCAAAGGTCGACGTTCTTCCCAACAGGGTTCACATAGCTCGTCTCCACGTTCTCAGTCAGCCAGCGTAGAGGCGTCCCAGGTCTCCCCTCGGTCGGTTCCTCTATCCCATTCATCAGGATCATCCTTCTCCAAATACGGCCCTAGCCATCCCGTCCTCCATCCTCTTCCGGGAACACCCATGTCTCCTCTGGGTCGAATTCATCCTCCTGGGCTTTCTCCATCCAACCCCCCTGGACTGTCGGGCTTGGTTCCTCGGCCTTCAATGGGACATGACTTACCCACGTACCCGCCGCATTCGAGTCCGTACATGAACCAGCTCCGTGGATTCCCTGCTCCCAACGGCATTCCGGTACCTCCAGGGATGAACGGGGCACGTCCAATGGCCCCGGGTCGAGGATTCCCTCTTGATCCGCCCGGTCTTCCTTTCCATGCTCAACAACCGTTCTCCGGCATCTTTTCACCGCAACCGAGTGGTTCACCGCATGGCCATTCAAGACATCCGTCCAACTCCTATGAACGATCTCCCCTTGACACAGGCGCTCAGCCGTTTGCGATATCCCGACCTAGCCCTATCAAGCGTCCACCTAGTACTCAGCAAGAGCAGCAAAGCTCTCGAAGAGATATGGATGACCTAAGCGCCCAATTGGGTAGCAGTGCACTGCTGGATGATTCCGATATTCCCCTTACTTCCTCACAGCTCTCCCAGTCTCTCCCCGGGACAACGCCCGTTTCCTCAATGCCAGGTCCGACGCGAGCCAGCTTTACCGGTTCCTCACTGTTTCCGGAACCTCTTAGCGGTGAGTCAAACTCCGTACCTACGAGAATACTAACTCATGATTTTCAAGTGGCCAAACATGGCAATTTCCCTGTCAGCCCTGTCTTGGGGGTAAATACATGGGGCGCGCAGATGCCCTTTGGAGCCTCGTTCCCCGGTGGTCCAACATGGGGATACGTGCCTGGTTAGTATTCGAAAACACGCAGTCTCTCACAGCTAATGTGGAATTAGCAACCAACAACTGGCCAACCAATAACAACGCTTTTGGTAGTGGCGTGCATCATCGTGCGCACACGTCTCGGCCTGTCGCGATTCGACTCATGGTAATTCAGGCCTGCAAACAACTGAGCACCATGAGTCCTTCAAAGGGCACAGACGGCTATCACGATGTCAATGCGGTTCTCCGGCAAGTCGAAATCTTACGACCCTCGAATGAGCCTGAGATTTCTCTTCAGGAGATGCTCGACATTTGTGATACAGAAGGGAACTCGCATAATGGAGGCGGGACGTTCTCGATCAAAAGCGGCCGCCCCGGCGATCTTGTTAAGTTCGAGCCAGACACCAACAACACAACTACCGGCCACCGCGGCAGCATCGTCCCTGGTGAGATTGGGAGTCCTGTTCCTAGCAGCACCATCCCGGCCCTCGGTGGGATTAATCTCAGTACACCGCCATCTTCTGCTCTTCGGCAATTTTCTTCTCCAACCACGGGTTTCTAGTCTAGGCGTTTCGGATGAACCAAGGGGTTCTCTCAGTCAGCTTTCTTCTTCAACGTTTTGGGACGGATCATAAGGTTCTCATGGGTCAAGGTTTAAGCGTCATCTCATCTTCATACTATCCTCTTCCCCTTTCTCTCCTCCGTCTTTATCGATTCTTCCTCCAATCACCGACTCAATCTCCTCCCCCTGCACGCATCCTTGATACGATATGATACTTCCCAACACCCTTCTTATGAATAACATTGTCCGTGTTCGAGTTATCACCTTACTTCTTTCTTCTCGCTTCATTGCTGTTGCCCTACTTTTCCCCCTCAGAACATCCATGGGCATTGCTGTCATGTCGTGTATCTTTTACCCTTACGTATGCTATGCCGCAGAGCTGATCATGGAGTACGTGGTTCGTGCTTCGTTTTATTCCCGAACAATGCATACACAAACCGAGATTGATGTCTCGCGGGTTTACGGTTACCACTTGTCTGTTTCTTTCGTCTTCGTATCAATATCGTAGTACAACTTACAACTTTCCATGCAACAGTCTCACACCTCACACTGGTTTCGGTGACAATCAACGGCGAGCTCGATTCACGGCCTAAAGTAAAGCAGGCACGATAGCAACATATCGATAGTTCCTTCCTAGCCCCTTAGTACCTTGCCGATCCTGATTCAAAACTCGTTGGCACACACCTGCATCCATCTCACTGTGCAACATGGGGACTTGATGAACGCGTTCGCGCCTTCCCTTGTCGACGAATAACGGGCCCCGGCCCCCGCATCGTTCCTTCCCAAATAGTAATTGTCCCATGCGTCCTTAATCAGGAAGGTGCGATGGACGTCATCGTGCCTGCTATTCAAGGAAATTACGCCTCGAGTCCTCGGTATACTATAGACACTGGGCACAGACGAACTCGGGAAGCAGATGACACGGTCGCCTAGAAGTACATACATTGATATGAGATGGCTCTAGGGAGGAAAGAGAGGGAAGCAAAGGAGAACGTGCTTGGTATTGAGAGAAATGCTCAACGGAAGGAAGGGAATCTTACATACATACATCAACGTACAAGGCAACAAAAGGAACAGAAACACATTGGGTTTTCGAGAGGTAGGGTGGGGTAAGATAAAGCAGGACAGTAGTACTGTATAATAAGGCACAGCGCTCACTATGAACAGATACAACGATGAAATCACCGTATAATTACCCTCGAGGACGCATCTACTACACAGACCCCAGACTAGGATCTGGGATCTGTAATCACGCCCTCGAACTCCCTCGTGCGGATGTAGTCGAGGGTTCGGTAGAAATGTTTCTTGGGGTTCTCCAGCGCCGGGTTCGGCTCGTCCTGGTCTGTTTGGAGATTCGAGTGGATGAGCTCGATCAAGCCGTTGAGGTACTTTATCGTCACGGTCTCGTTCTGCTGGTCGAAGTAATAGACGTAGCGGTTGAGGATCTCGACGAAGAGCTCCACGGACACGGCAGTGTCCATGCAGGCATCTGCGACGCGCAGGGCGCGCTGCAGGCATTCGAGGACGCGCTTGCCGTCGCGGTAGAGCTAATAGCTTAAGTTAGTACAGTATAACGGCAAATAAGGAGGTTAAGGACGTACATTCTTAGGATCTTCGTCGCCTCTTTGGGGGTTCTCGATTACCCACCAGAGATGACTGGCTAGGTATACAGCGCGGCATTGGTCGGGCTTCTTGAGAAGCTTGCTACCGTGGAGAGCGGCTTTTGTGATGAGGGTGTCGTAGTTCTCTTTGGAGAAGCCTCGGGTACCGTGGAGGGCCCCGGCTATTATGCAGACGGCTTGGAACTGGGCTCGAGAGTCGCTGATAGAGTCTTCGTAGATGGTAAAGGCTTGCGCAAAGAACTCGTAGCTGAATTCTTCGAAGCCGGTCTGGTCGGCCACCTCACCACACATTACAAACAAACGCAGCGCAAGATCGGCGCAACCAGGGTTGACGCGCTGATAGAGGTTGTTTACACACTGGTGCATAAATCGGTAGAGTGCTGATGATTGTGATTGCCAGTTGTCATCGTAGTGCTCGCGGGACTTGAGTTTCCGTGCCAGACGGATTGAGGAGCTGATGATGGCAGGGAAGGTGTATCGGATCCTTTCGTTGCCGTCCAAGTACGCCTTTCGGGTGGCTTGGAGAAGCTAGACGCTGTTAGCAGCGCAAGAATAGCATCGACCGGACTAGTTACCTTAAGCTGGGTGTCATTTTCTGGCGCCTGCAGTAGATGGATTAATCTGGCCAACCACCCTTGTTCTTCAATCGTCTCGTCCGACTCGCCTCGTCGTTGCGACCCAGGGTAGCCTCCTCCCTGTTGAACACCTTCTTTGATTAGTACCCTAAGAGCCCCTAAGACGCGTTCCAGGTTCTCGGTGGTGGTGATTAATGTTCGATTCTTAAGAAGAGTGCGGGCAATTTCGCCCGCAACAGATCGTCGTGTAGGGTAGGACTGAGATGACAAGAGAGGGAGGTAGTGCGGCAGAGCCAGGGCTGTGAAGATCGAAACATAGGAGCGGAGCGGAGCAATGAGGAGGTGTAGGAGGTTCTGTTGTGTTGGGGCGGCGTGTAGATCTGCATGGTCTGTGTACTCGGCTGTCTCCTTGGTAGCAAACTCGAGGACTTGATCGACATATTCCAAATGTTCAGGATATGTGTTGAGTGCAAGGTTGACAAGCGAAACAAGCAGCGCCATGGTATCTTGGATAGGAAGACCGCGTGATTTAATGAGGTTGACCACCTGCTCATAGAATATGTCGTATAACTTGACGTCTTGAGGCGTGCTAGGCTTCTGATCCTCGTCGCGTCCATTCGCTGTAGGCTCTTCGGCCGGTTTGGTGTTCTCGTCACTTTCCGTCGGTGTCTGCTCAACTCCATTTTCTTGAGCAGCGGGAGTATCCTCCTTTGATTTCTCCTTGGTCTCTTCAGATACCTTGAGGTTCTCAAGGAGCTTCGTAACAGCTTCCTCTTCCTTTTGCTTCTTCGTCTCCGAGTCTGTAGACGTCTCAGCCTCGCGAGCCGCATAGGACGATAAGCGGTCCATAAGTCCTATAACGATCTTCTTCAGATCCACATGCGGATTTAACCGCGCGATAGCTGAAAGCAATAAGTCGAGCGTATGTAGGTGGAACTCATCCGGGAACACCTTTGTAATCACTACAATAACAGCATTAACACTTTGCAGGCCTCATCCGCCAAGCTGCTCACCTTCAAGCAAATACTCCTGTGCCAGGACATCCCGGCATTGAACAACCTGTTCTAGGAGCGCTTGCAGAATCCCAGACTTGTACGTCTCCAGATCCACCAATTGGCTGAGGCGGACAACATTGCTGCCAACCAGCAACTCCAACTCCCGACGCTCCTGCATCCGCTTCTCTCGCTCACGTGAAGGACCCTGGTGCTGAAGTCGCACCCAAAGTTTGTTCATCTCCACGAAGTTGGTCAAAACGAAGTTAATCGAGTCCTGCAGGTTCCCTTCCGGCCCGTCCCCGGTTCCCGACGGTAGGTAGTCCCTCGCCTGGCCGGAGAGGTAGTACCTCAAGAACAATCCACGGATCGGATGCTGTACACCTCGGCTCATCTCCATCATGTCCTTCATGATCTCCTTAACGGGTGCGTCCTCCACAGACATATACACGGTACCAACGGTGATCATAAGGTAAAGTCGGGGAACAATATTGCCGGCATACTGAACCAATTCGTACAGGTCCGCGAGGTGGTTTACCGGGTGGTTCTCTTTAAGGTAGACGGAGAGATGGCGCAGAGCGTCAAAGACAGCCATGTAAAGTTCGTAGTATTGCTTGGGGCCTAGACTCGGTGTTCGTAGCTCCGAGACCAATGTTGAGCTGTAGAACAACACCAGGGTATCAGCTTTGTCGTCGATATATGGAATTGCAAGTGAATCGCATCGCGACACATCTCACTGCTGCCTGAAGCTCCCAACTCACCCGCATTTGAGCGCATCCATCAGTTTCCCCGGCGTCTCAAGGCATTTCCGCATCATGGCTGATTGCTGGCGCACCACCCCCAATGCCTCCTCCAGAAGACGACTCTGGTCTTCGGACGGCGCTACCGAGGTCGCCATTGTGGTTCTGTGATTTGATATGGGGCGAGAGGGGATCTGGTCAAGAGCGGAGGTAAAGACGGCTTGGATTTAGGCGGTAAACGGCACAGGGGGAGGGGCGAAGCTATGACGAGGTCGAGGGAGGGCACTGCAACGAAATGGATTGGAGTTTTTAGTTTCCATAGACGGGAACGAGGTTAATTCATTAATTAATGAGTTGGAGCTGAGCGTTGCTGGAATGGTGGAGCTGGCTTAATGCCGTTGACTGGAGCGGGCATGCGACCAGTACGTAATGTATCCGCGCCGCACATCTGGTACATTAATTACGGTAAAATACGACATACTACTAGCATATTCGGGTACTTCAAATACAACCTTTATTTCCAGTCTATATCTATACTGCGTAAAAACAGACAACCAACATGGAGAGCATTATAAGCAATTCGAACCAATGCATATCTCGTAACCGTTCAGGACATCACTCCTGTCTCATTAAGATCGTACCAGTCATTAAATCCGTCAATCTTCACCCGCCATGTCATGAAACGTAGTAGCCGTGAAAAAGTAATATTAACGACACCGAAGAAACTGAGTAAACACTCAATGGACTCCTATGCCATTTATACCCTCAAAGAAGTGCCGTTCAGACCCCTAGCCTTGAGGCCCACGGTTCTGGGATCAGTGGAATTGAGCAGACCACGAGGGAAGTGAGCACGTTCAGTCCCGTTGATACCACGAGCAGCAAGCTGAGAATAAGCCGTGGTCGCATTGCTAGGAGCGTTGATACCCCGAGTCGTCAAGTTGCTGCTGCGAGCACGGAAATGAGCGTCAATAGACCTCCCGAAGGCGCGAGCGAGTCTGTCAATGGCTCCCGTGGCTGTCGCTTCTTCTTCGTCTTGGACCTGTTGAACCTCTTCTCCCGGGACTGGAGTCACTGCGGGGAGGATAGCCGAGCTGCTGTAGGGAATGCCGGTGCTGGAGCCCCATAGTGCTGAGGAAGGCGAAGGAGTAGGTGTTTGAGAGATGGTCACTGTCACGGTTTGCGGAGGAGCACCTGGGGCAGTGACGGTTTCGATGATGGTAGACGCAGCTGGGACAGCAGGTTGGGGAGCTTCTGGGAGGTCTCCAACGTTGACGACATCGTAGTCTGCGCTTCTGCGCTGGACGGTAGTATTGAACGTAGGTCGAGTGAGAGGGAATGCGTTTGAGGTGAGGGCGAGAGCCAAAGAGAGGAGCGATGAGGTATGCATGGTGATGGTGGTGGTGAAAGTTGAAACGGGATGTTCAGCAAGATATTAGAGCAACTAAAACGAAAAGAACGTTGGAAAGTCTCCCAGGCAACCTTGAAACCCCAGCGACTGTGGTGATGAGAGGATGGATGAGAACGATTCTGTCGAGATGGCACCGGCTTTAAAAACCTCGAGTAAACAAGCTCACGAGTTAGAAGACCCTCGAAAACCCTTAGAGTGGGCCATCTCTTGCATAATGATCAACGCTTTAGGCCCATCATATTCAAGCATAACGGCAGCTGGCGCGTCCTGATGGTCTGGCTGACAGCCGTCACCGAGTATACCAGGAGGCTGGGCCATCCAAGCAACAAGCCAGCCACGAGTTTTTCGGTGATGGACGCGGGATAAATCACATCTACGCCATTATTCTGTGATCGTGATAGGCATCAATAATCAATTGGATCATGTCCTGTTTCTATTTTGCCTCGGGCCGAATGTTTTGGAAAGTTTACGGAGTAAAATTAGATGCTTCGTTCCAAAGGCGACGGTCCCTGGAAGCCCTGGCTGTGGCTGTGCGACTCGGTGTGGCACGGTCAGCACCGGTACCGTAGAGTCCGTACACAATGAGCAGAAGGCAGGCGATGAGAATCCGATGAGCCGGCCCATGAGAGGCAAGGCAGCAAGTGTTTATTCTTAGTTACGCGTCTGCCTGCTATCTGCCAGACACGCAACGTAGAGCAGTGCTGCCGTTCGAACACACAATGCATACATACTGAAGTTTGAATCAGTCCAGGTTTATCGCCCCAAGTAAACCAAATTTCTATGTGCATGTTGCCTGAACATTAGTGGTATGCAAGCGTCATGAATTTATGCCATTATGTTACTTTTGTAAAACTTCGTTTCGTCGAGGCAAAGTAGTTTCCTTCGACAAGCCCTAGGACACCGAGTACATCGGGCTGCATATCGATGCATTTAGATTTCTTCAGAATGGGAGTTGACGTAAGTCACGGCAAACCAGCGGCTTTTGATGCAAAAACCTGCTATTGTTCCCGCTTTCTCCCGGTTGCTCTTTGGAACCTTCGCCTATGCATGGCGTTTTGAGCGTGCGATCACCGTTGAGCTAGCGGGATAAGCACTGATCGTCATTGATCATCCTTTTACTACACCGAGCGGTCCCAGCCATGCAAGGTGAACATAGCATACGTAAGAAACCCTGTAGTCGTGGGCAGATACTTCAAACAGTCATACTCAGCGCACATAGTAGCAAGACAGCCAAGAATCGAAAATGACGACGATGAAGCTACATCATGAGGCTACATCGCCAGATCTTCAATTCGAAGCAGTCCGCATCCCAATCCGGCAGCTGCCCATCCCGCGCATGACTGGTTAGGGTTCCACGACAGCGCCGTGACGTGCGTGCCCTCCTCGTGAATGGTAACCACCATGGTCCCATTAACCATCTTGCGGTCGCCTGTCATATTCCGTAGTAGACTGATGCTCTCAGCACGGAACCCATCATAGAAGCGACTTGTCCCAGCACTGCCCGAGTCTTCTCCTCGAATCCAGGTATGCGAAAACCAGGTTTGCTGCCACTGCTTCTCCTTGGCATGCAGTAGCCTTCGTAGAGGGTTTGACGCAACTACGGAACCCCCGGAACATCCGACAAGTGTACTTGGGTGCCAGGGGCTGCATGTCGCTATAGAAGAGATGGTGCTCGACATCCGAGCAACCGCCAGCGTGGTAAAGAAGCGCCGTACAGTCAACATGCGCACAAAGTCGTTTTCATCACTGGATACAAATGAGTGTACCCATGGCGAGTAGGTCAGATGCGGCGAGCCCACTCTCATGCGGTTTGTTTCGACCATGTCCTTTTCATGGTCAATGATTGATGTTAGTTTGGTGTCGCCGTCCATGGAGGTGGTTGCCACTAGGTGAGCATGGGTCGGATAAGCGGGCGCGACGTTGAGGACATAAGATGTGTGGATGGGATGGTAAAAATAGGGCAGTGTGGACTCTTGCGGCGGCGCAATGCTGTAAACACCAACAAAGCCGTTGGCGCAACCCACAACAATGTCACTGGAGGATAGCCATGCCACACATGTACATATGGTATTGGGCGGCCTTGCCTCATACACAGGCGCGTCGATTCTGTCTTTACGAGGTTAGTGCCGTAACCATTGTTCGACATAAGCTACTCACAGAACCCAGTCACTGTAGGGTCTTTATTGATTTTGACATCAAGTACCCGGACGTAACCATCGCCCCAGACTCCGGCAAGGAGACCTAGATTTCTGTAGCCGCCTTGGTCATCTTGATCCCGCGGCTCTCGAACAATAGGGCACCAAGCCATTCGCCTCAAGTCGCCCCATTTGGTACCTAGAACCAAGCGTAGGCTGGGCTCGACACTCATATCAATAGTCTTTGTGAGACCGCCAAACTCGCTAGCTCTGAAGGACCAAAGCTGCAAGGCGCAAGGGTAAGGAGCGGACGAGCGAAATGCTGCTGCCGCGTAGTCTTTCAATGGATCTGGATACTTTTGTTTCTGTTCGTTTGAAATCGGAGCAACCACCGATAGATACTGTTCACGACCGTTTTGGTTTGGCAACCAAGCCACAGCCTGAATGCGCTGTCCAATATTGAGGATCCAGCCCTGTCGCTTCTTGCTAGGTTGCGAAGTCTGAGACTTGCTCCGACTTTTGAGTTCCGCCCAAGCATCTCCAAAGTTGAAAACGTCGTACTGGCCTAGATTGAACTCCATTTGGTCACCCGCTGGCCCCATAAGCACAGTATGGTTCCCCTGCTTTGGCGTAGGCAAAAATGTCTGACGGGCTTCCCTTTCCGTGATCTGCTCGAATCGTTGGCGTTTTCTAAATCGCTCTCCAGGCCCGTTCCCATAATACCAGTCCCATCCGGCCGTTCTCTCGTTCTCAATATCAGCCGGCTCAACACCAAACGTCGAACCATAAGCATAGTCCGGCAATTTCCCAGCCTCGTCCAGCGACACCCGCGTTGGAAACGAAGAATCAACTCCTCTTGACCATCGATCTCTCGTATACAGGACAGATAGGAGATCCCTCTCATCAAGACCAAACGTTACCTGCAGATGAATTGACTTTCCCACGTGCTCAAGCGGGTTCCATGCTCCTCGAGAATGAGTCTCATCACCAGCAAGCACAATAGCTCCATCCGGCCGACGCTTCTTAGCTGATCTCGGCTGATCAAGTCGCACTGGTCTTTGGGGACCTTTAGAATGACGGGCTTTTTTGGCTGTCGGTGTTGCTTCTTCTGAAGCTGAGAAGACAGCTTCGTCCGCTTCTTCATCCTCGGCAATCTCAGCTCTGCGGTCCTCCTCCTCAGATACCTCATCATCAGGGTCCTCCTCCTCTGCTTGTCCCTGGAATTCCTCGTCGGAATCATCGTCCACCGGCTTTTTGCCCTGCTTCCGCGGGGCCTTGTTCTCTTCCCCGAAGATGGCTGGGTCCAAGTCCTCATCCGCAAAAGGGTCAAGAGTGTAAGTTTTCCGCACGCCGGACAAGCGACCGGATCTACGATTTGAGGGCATGTTTTCGTTTGAGCAGCTCTTTCGAGTTGTCTTTCAAAAGATCCCGGACTAGCATTTCTGTAGGTAGATAGGTTGTTATGAGGAGCTGCTTTATTAGAGCTCAGTTGGAAAAAAGCATATCAGCAATAATATGCTTAAAGAATGAGATGTTAAGGGACAAGAAGGGTGGAAGATCAAGACAAGATGCCGAGACGGGACCTCGAATCGCAAAATCATAGATCCCGATCAGGCTTAGCGGCTATCTTGGCGTTATCTTACCACTGCCGTACATGTCCGTATTTATCGGTCAACTTTAGCATTGGCTGGATTGTATTGAATAGCTCCTTTTGTATTGGTTCAGAACTTCATATACATATATCCACAAATATAGATAGAAAGGCGGTTTGCCATTTGTCATTCAGACCTGCAGCATTAGCAATTCGGTGGGCTGCCCGCACCTGGATCACCTTTACCCCGCTAACTGATAGCTTCCATTCACTTCCAACTATAGCAGCACCTTAATCAAGATGGACGTATCGTACCCAGGGACCCTGCACAATTATGTATGCTTCATGGCCTATCCTTCAGGGTGTGGATAGCTGACTCACGACAGGCGCCTCGCTTGGTAGCGTTCGAATTCAACTCATCCAGCACCTCCAAGCCGCACAGCTTGCTCTTCATCGGCGGCCTCACAGACGGTCTCTATACAGTTCCCTACGTCCAGGAAATTGCAAAGGCCCTAGAGCCAACCGAATGGACTATTTTTCATCTCCACCTCTCGTCTACCTATGGTGGCTGGGGAATAGGCAGTCTCGACCGAGACGTCGAAGAGATCGGCCAATGTGTTGACTATGTCCGCAACCTGAAGCAGAAGACTACCGGCAGTAATGGTGCTGGGAAGGTCGTCATCATGGGCCACTCAACGGGAAGCCAGGATGTTCTGCACTACCTGCACTCGGCGAACCCGAGCCCGCGCAACCCCGATGTTGACGGCGTACACGGCCTCGCCCGCCCGGCTGTGGACGGTGCGATCATGCAGGCACCAGTGTCGGATCGGGAGTCAATGCTGCAAACCACAAAGGAGAGCTCGGAGGCCCGTGAGGCGTATGATAAGCTTGTCAGATTTGCGCGGGAGCAGCCTGCCCGCGCGATTTGTCCTATTGAACTTTCGGGTCTGGTCGGTATGGACCCTGCCACGCCGGTAAATGCAAGAAGATTTTGGAGTCTTGCGAGTCCGGAGAGCCCTAAGAAGCCGTCTGAAGATGACTTGTTTAGCTCGGATTTGACGGATGAAAGGCTTGGTGAGACGTTTGGGCAGATTGCCGCGCGAGGCTTGCTGCGGACGACTCTTGTGGCGCTTTATTCTGGCAACGATGAGTATGCCCCCGCCGGGGTTGATAAGAAGGCGCTATTGGAAAGATGGAAGCGTGCAGCAAATGCGGGAGGTGAGAAGAAGTGGGATGATGAGGCTAGTGGAATCATTCCAGGGGCGAGCCACAATGTCCAAGACGAAGGCCAGGCATGGATGATCAAACGCATCCTGAGCTATCTCAACCGGGTTGCGCTCTAAAAGTCGGGTAACGTGGGCAAAAGTAGAGTAACAGGAACAAATTTTCGGACGGATATAGAGAGCATTAATATACAGACATAGGAAAGGTAGATGCGGTGGTCATCACAGACAAATAGTAGGAAATCAGCGGTGAAAATAATGGTATAGACATGAATCAAACCTTGAGCCAGAGGTTAAAGACGCCCTTGAGATACTCCACGATCTCACTGCCTCCGAGCTTACTCTCTCCATACAGCCGGTCCACAAACGTAATCGGACACTCTGCAACCTTGTACCCCATCGCCTTAGCCCTGACCATCATCTCCATCTGGAAACTGTAGCCCTTGCTCTGCGTACTAGAAATGACCTTTTCCAGCACACTCTTCTTGTACAACCGGAAGCTCCCCGTCAAGTCGCTAACGCCGGGCATGAGCATGACATCAGCAATCAAATTTGCCGTGCGCGACGTGAACTTGCGGAACAGATCCCACCCGTACACACCACCTTGGATGTTCTCGCGGCTAGCATAGCGCGTGCCCGTGACGATGTCGGCGTCGGTCTCCTTTTGGATGCGCACCATCTCCGGGATGAACTTGGGGTGGTGGCTAAAGTCGGCGTCCATGATAATCACGTAGTTTCCGGTCACGAATTGCAGGCCATGCACGTAGGCGGTTCCAAGGCCGAGTTTGCCTGCGCGTGGCTTCAGGACGATGTGGTCGGCGCCCCAGACCTTCTGGAGCTGTTTGGCGATCTCGAGCGTGCCGTCGGGGGAGCCGTCGTCAACGATGATTACTTCCCAGTCCAGGTTACTGTTGAGAAATTCGTTAGCTTGTGTCCTTTCTCACGCCGGTTTCCATCCAGTTGAACAGGAACTATGGGAGTCTGGGGCCAGCTCACTTCTCGCGAAATGTCCGCTCCAGGAGCCAGCATATGATAGGGAGGTTCTTCCGCTCATTGTACGTCGGGAGGATGACGGAGTACTTGTTGCCCTTAGCCATCTTTGAGGTGAGTATAATAAATGAGCGACGGATTTGGCTTGCGATACAATGCAATTACAGGACCAGGATATGAAGTTGATCAAGGGCTCAAGTCGGGGTCGGGGTGCTCCAAAGACGGGAGATCCGCCCGCGGTCGCTAAGGAGCTCCTTTGATAAATCTGGCCCGAACCCGGCTCGACTTGAACTATACAGTATACATCAACGATACGAAACTCTATCTACGGCTCACAATCACATTTCATGTTCTCACATTTTATTACACTCAATCCAGTATCATACACTCATGACTTTCAGGTCAAACAGAAACAGAATGAACATAGCAGATGAACTGATCAATAACCCTCCGCGCCGTCCAACTTACCCCAGAACCCCTTCCCAACTTTCCCGTCATCATGGATTCGATTATACGGCTTGTCATGACGCTGATCAATCTCCTCATTATGCTTCTTAACGTCGTCAGGCACATTAGCTTTGACGTTCCCATCATCATCCACATTCGAGGACTGGCGGATCGTTGGCTTGGCGTTGTTGGACGGTCTGTTCGGAATATCCTCCTCGAGCACGTTTTTTCTGGACTTGTCCTGCTTGTATGATGGCTGGGACTTGGAGGGATTCTCTTTGCCGACATCAGGAGGTGGTGCTCCTAATAGTTAAGTGTTAGTTCTTCAACTGGGTGGTACGGATAGGCGGCACTGTTGAGGGATGTACACACCAGGGTGCTCCATGTCGCGGGTAGGTGCATTTCTGTCATCTTCGGATTTGGTCTCGCCGTTGCCGTACGAGCTTTGGCCGTTGAATCGTTGTTGAAGGAAGACGGGGAATCGGGAGGTTGTAGGGTTGACGGCTCTAATAGAGCGGGTGCTGCGGAGGAGCGAGGTCATAATTGTTGCTGTTTTGTTTCAGAAGAGGTAAGGACAAGTATGTCTTTGAGTTACCTTGAGAGAATGTATGAAGCTCGTTCAATTTATATGAAGGCGTGGGTAGAATTATGGTAGTCTGCCGAGCATGACCATGGCCCATGACGTCGCCATTACTTCCTAGTTCTCGCTCTATGCGGCGAAGATGGTCACCCTAAAGGAGCAGTACTAGAGCATGTGGGGTCTAGATTACGCTGCCATGTAGTAAAATGATTTCAGAATATACATCAGTTTGTATATATATCCCAAAAGGCTGACCCCAAGCCAACACATCCCAAGGGCACAATTCACTATGGAGAACTTTGAACACAGAGGGATTCAGCATCAGTAGGAAGACAGAAGCGACCGGGCGGAATCCGAGGACCAGTATGCACCGTGATATATCACTGAACGCCGTGTGTAAATATAAAAAAAAAAAAGGAGACAAAATCCGGTCGAGGCATGGCAAAGCATCAGAACCGATGGAAATAATGATATCATGAACTTAGAAAGACCAGAAGCAAAAGGGTAATAGTGAACCAAGCAAGATACATGCCATCTTAATGGACAAGAAGTCAGACCAGCGCCGAGAACTAAATCATATAGCCACATGAGAAGTGACCTTCGCTCATATAAGCACCATAAATGCCTTAATAACGCCGCCGCCATGACACAAGCCGTCGCTTTTGAAATCACATATGATCTGGGGCAAGCCAAGCTAGTCCGTCAACGAGACACAATAACATATACTTTGATATTGCGCTTTTGCCGTCCAAGTCGCTGTGGCACTTCCGTCGCCCTTATATGTTGATGTTGGCGTTGGTTCATTCACGCTGATTGCGATTGTTTCAGGAGACACCGTTGCGAATGCTCCATTATCCATGACTTGCATCTGTTGACAATAGGGGGCGTGTGCTTCCGCGTTATCTCGCTTTTCTTCCATTTTGATTCTGCGTGGATAATTTGATAGCGAGCTATCTCCACGTCTTGAGAGAGAGTCAGTTGTGTAAACTTCGCTATCATCGTCATCACTCGACTTGCTGCTCGAGCTTGACTCGGAAGATGAGTATCGCGACTCTTTGGTTGTCTCATTGACGTAGAGGAAGAACTCCATCGCAGTACTATTCCACCAGCAAAACCACGGTCGATCCCCCACGTCGCTCGAGCGCCTGCGGTGGTGTACACCAGCGAATACTTCGTCTTCTGAAACAGACCGTGTAGATAAGTCTGATGTAGAGAATGTATCTTCGGGAACAACAATTAGTTTGTCAAAAAAGGTGAAAAAGTTTAGAGCGGGTCCAAGACTAAGATCGCTCGTATCCATCACCAGCTCAAGAGGCATTGAGTCTTGGGTGAAGAAAGGCGCCTGGGCACCGTACGTCACGGTCTGTGGCAGTGGGTTGCTGTAAAAATCGATGGTCCTATCGTTCTCATCGCCTCCAATTTCAATGGGAATAGGTTTCTGGTTATAGCAACCCCATGTTGGAGTTTGATCTTGATCAAGGATGCAAAACTTGGACTGATTCTTTGGCGCGGCTGGAATTGCATACTGGCCTGTAGGAATAGGTGGTAGGTTGTATGGGGTGGCAGTTATGGGCGTTGCATCCGTCCGAGGAGGGACGGTCACAGTTGTAATATGCGTTTCATCCGAGTCACTTGCGTCCTCTGCGGCTTTCCTAGCCCCTAGGACACCACCAATGGCACCTCCGATGCTCCCTCCAACAAGCATGACAACAGATATCAAAACCAATGTCCAAACCGGTAGACCACAGCATACTTTCTTCTGGCCCCTTCTCTTTAGTTTTTCCTCAAATGCCATAACCCCAGTTGGTGGTTGTCCGGCTGGGGCTCCGACTCCACGTTCAGCCGGTTGGTTCCCAGCAGCCATTGCCCCGGCAGCCATGGATCCCGCCGCTACCGTGCCGGCAGTCATTGCCCCAGGAACCATTGTTCTCGAAGATGCATCCGAGGTGGCGGCGTCTCGTTCGCTGCTGCCGCTAGGTTGGGACGGGATAGCCGGGGCATCCGGGAGTGCAACAACCGACGGTTCTAGCTTTGGCGAAGCACCCTCAGGGTACCGAGTATAAGGCGGAAGCTGCTCAGTATAACCATCCGGTCCGATCAGATCGCCGACATCATCAGCCGCGCGATTGGGCGGTCTATGATACGCTTCAAGATTGTGTCCCGGAAAGCCCATAGGTATAATTGGATCATCTAAGCCCTCCTCCACTACCACGTTCTGTGAGTACATTGCGTACGGGTGCTGCGGGGCGTTTGAATCAATCAAAGGTCCATCCACTGGGCGAATGGTCGAGGTAGTGGCCACACTGGGTGAGCGACTGACTCCGACCTGCGGGTACATCGCGTACGGGTGGCTTGGTCCTGTGGCACCGGTGTAAGGACTCATAGCACGGGGTGGAAGAGAGAAGCGGGACGAGGTGCTTTGGCTACGTTGCGCTGTCGAGTGAGCTGTCGAATTTGATGTGACGGAATTGCGATACGACAGGTCAAACCCTTTCTGTGGTAGACTGGACCGTCGAGCAGTATCTTCTTCGAAAGAAACACGAGCATCGTCCCGAAACGGATTCTCTAGTAGCTCATTATCATTGTCGTTCGTTGACGTATTATATGGCTTGTGGTGATGGGGTAATGAAGATCGAAGGGTATGTGACGAGGCAATGGATGAAACGGACGGACTTCGCGGCGTAAGCGTCGACTGCTCCGACTCTAAAGGCTCCAGTGAGTATTCGTCCGCGAAAACATTGGGATTTGACGATCGGCCAGGCGTTGATGGATGTTGCGTTGAATCAGGGGCGTGAGGGCCCGATCGAGACCGAGAGGACTGGGAGTAGGAGCGAGAGTGATCAGAAGATAGACGCCCAGACATGGCGTTATACAGCCCTAACGGGCTCTCTGATCTGCTCGGTCAATGACACTGGCGTTTCGAGTCAATCCGGCGCCTAGGTTGACTTGGAATCAGGTCGTCGGGTCCACGGCAAAGGAGCGATCGGGAACGGCCGCGGAGGCGTTGAGGATGAATGAATGGGCTTGCGGCGCTCGCAGCAAGGCAAAGAACGAAATGAGAATTGATAGGAGCTAGAAGGACCGGGAGAGTCCGTACGAGATGGCGTAAGAGAGTCGGGATGGATGGTCGTTAGTGGTGGATGAGGGTAGATTCTCTGATGAGAGGGAGCAGAGGATTGGGAGAGGGTGACTGTGGCAGCCTGAGGATTGAGGAAGGAAATCGTCGATTTCGGGACTAGCTTGGTTCAAGTGGCCTTGGCTGAGCGAATCGTCGCGGGCCCACGGTCCAACAACGGCACTTGCATACACAACCTTGGAAGCTGTCTCCAAGAGTAGGTATCTCTTCATGAGATGTGTCTTTAGTTTTCGAGGCACCCGGGTTGCTATTTCTGGCCGCACATTGAGCGATTTGTCTCTAGTCAAGTTCCTACGCTTCCAGCCTTCCACTTGGCCCGATTATCCTTAGTGATGCGTGCTGCGCCTCAGTCTCCAGCTTACCAAGTCTCGAACGAATATCCTCCCGGGGACCCGGATCGTCTTCGGCAGCCGCAAACCCGCATGTTTGTGAAAGCAAGCCAAAAAATCGAATAGAAACATAAGACCAACCTATCATCATGAGTCCAACTCGGAACATGTCACTAAAGTGACTAAATTTGGTCGTTCAAACCGATTGTTCCCCGCCGGTCCTTGGCACCTTCAACGCTCAACCACAGTAATTCGTCAAAAGCAGGGTTCCTTTGCTCTCGCAACCAATATCCGAGCGGATTTGGATTATGACCAAATTGGTCAATCGAATCATGATTGCAGGGACAAATTCTGTCCAAACTCAAAAGGAGGAAGAACCGTCGGATCTGGGTACGTGGTGGAACCTTGTAGCCCTGCAAGGCTGCCAAATAATCCCTTTGTATCATAGTCTGTTCCGAAGAACGCTATGCATATGCCTGAATCCGGAGAAGCCCAGTTGTGACAGACGAACCCTTGAAGGGTGAGCCTTCTCTCTGCATTCCGGAAGACTAATCACCGTCGTCATCAGACAAGGAGGGCAGTGAAGTCACTTGACCGACTCCTAGATGCGCACCAACCCCTCAATAAGATAACCCGCAGAGTATGAGAGAATCATTGTGCTAAATGCATAGCAGAGTATTCTAGAATGACTTGGTGCATCAAGTCAAGTAGCTAGTTTGACCCATGGAACTCTGCAATTTTTTAAGTCAAATTGACAGATAGCCTTTCTACCCTGGGATCAACTATCTGACCATTGTGACATGCCCCCTTCGTTCACTTTCAATCCCTTTCGCATGACGCAAACTTACCCGGTTGAGGGTGGCCTCTAATTCGAGGACGAGACACTGTTTCAGGCCTCGTAACTGCATGCATGCATGGACTGTCAGCTTTTCTATTGCTGCATCGTGACAGTTTAGCAATCTTCTCTAAGAGAGAAAAGAAAAGCAAGGCGCTGGTAGTCCGTTCTCTCTAGACCCATAAAGAACGATATCGATATCGGCTTTCTAAAACATGCAGGCTATAAGAAGAGTCGGCTGGAGCTCCAGCGGGTGTTCGACGGCTTCGGCGTGGCCTTGTACAGCGAGTGATCGTATATTCGCTGACACTATGATCATTAATCTCACAAGTCGATAGTAATAACACCTCAGTAGGCCACGGCCACTTGTGCTTACCTGGGACCAACAAGAGGTTTCCGAATTCCATTACGAGATGGGTGGAATGGCGCCGATAAACCAGGAATGCCCTGTCTTTAGCGGTTTCATGCCGTAACAACATGGTCATCGAACGAAGCGCCAATGGCCTTGGTGATCTTGTCAAACGGTCAAACTTCACCAGGCGGTCATGACTGTCTTCTCAAGGCCAGAATCTCCGATAGCTTCACAGCTCCTTTTTCTCCCCATCCTTCTATTCCACTATGTACCGAGGGCCTGACCCGGACATACCAAGCCCAAGCACGTCTATCTAGATCATCCGCGCTCAACGTGGGAGCCCATGATTGACACAACAGATCAATGGACCGTAGGAGGTAACCCAGGCAGACTCCCCTTTCCACTTCGACCTGTGTCGGGCTCTTTGTTTTTGGTGGCGTTGATTCCTTTTTAGCCTCGCTGGGGGTTCTTAGGAATGATTTGAAGAGATATGAGCGTGCTGACTGAGGGGTATAGATAGGAAGTGCCGTGTTTGTTTTCGCAGTGGCTTCCGAACCATGAGATTCTGCATGTTTCAACGCTTCTACGTCGATACCCCAAAGTGGCGGCGCTGTTTCTGAATCGTCCGTACGAACTTCCCCTAATATATCATGGTCCACATCCTGAAATCCCTCTGCGGATCGGCCCTCTCGAGGGTTGTAGTCCCACCGTTTCAGCACTTTGATGTCTCGATTCAGAACCGAAACTGTTGGTTGGCCCTCGCCCCATCCTTCCTGTTCAGCAGATTTCCCGCCTTCAAGGCCTAAGCTGACTGCTTTGGAGCGGCTATTGGCGCTGACAACAGCTTGAGCCAGGCTAAGCCTACTCGAGAGTGGCTGTTCGGGCATTGTATATTTCAAGACGCAGACAGCAAAGGCAAGTACTAGTGGTGCTCTATTTGTGAGCAGCACTATGTTCGACAGCTCTTCTTCACTAGCTGTTGAGACTGGAAGGGCCAGTGCACTTTCAATTGCAAATGGAGTAGCTGCACCTCCTTGTAATGATGGTCTAGACTTTTTCGGGCGTGAATTACCTGTGCTTTCTGTAGGAGCACTGCGTTTCTTGGACGTTCTCCTTGCCGCATTGAGCACTTGCTTCGCGAGTTTATCGTCTTTGAATATTTCCTGTAATGTCTTCAGCTCTCCGTTTGATATAGTTTGGGCGCTACAATTAAGTCAGTAACTCGCATCACCTGTCGGAACTTGTGCCGTACGTTGTAAGGTCTGCCTTGCGGAGTTCATTGACTTTGCTCATGGCCGTCGCTAAGGGCACTTTGGCATCTTGCGATAGGAATCGGAGAAGTGATTGCACCTGAGAAGCAGCCATATTCCTGTCTTTACTGTCTTATGCAGAGTTGACGAAGAGATGAGATTTTGAGGACTGTAGTCTAATCGAAGGGACAGTACTCTCGTATTAAGTTAGGTGCCTGAATTTTCAGGTATAAGTAGCCGCCTCCGCTCCGAGTCCGCGGGACAGCTTTCCAATGACAACTCGCTGTGCAAGCTGAGATTTGACATTCGACACGCACCCTGTGATACTGTTGATGGTTGGCTGACTACATCTGCAGCTTTGTTAGCATGGCAGACAATTTCAAACCCAAGGCTTTCCCAGACGTGCCGTCGAAGCTATCTGCCCCAGCCAAGAAGTCGCTCTTCGAACGCCAGAAAGCCGAAGCCGAAGCCAAACGTGCCCGCGAACGCGCCGAGACAGCTGCGGTTTACGAAGACTTTGTCAAATCATTTGAAGATGACTCACCAGCTCCCGAGCGCTCGACATTCGAGGGAAAGCCAAACAGATTCGGGAACAGGAACACTGGCTTTGGAGGAGGGCCTGCAAAGCGGCATTTCACGAGCTCCGGGCCGCGCATGAGCGGTCCTGGAACACTGGGACCACCTCCGCCATCACTGTCTCGCAAACGAAACCACGAGGGGTTTCAGCCTTTACACCGGAATAGAGATTCTGCGCAAGGGACGCTCGGATTTGATAATACTGCCAATGCGGCTACGGCATCTGCCTTTCGCGCCTCAGACGACGAGGATGAGGGCGCTGCGGACGCGAAGGAAGCTGAGAAAGCTGCGGCTAAGCCGACCTTATATCTTGCGTCTCTACCCCCTGGGACGTCTCAATCTGTTGTCAAGTCTCTGATACCCACGGTGCTCAACGTCGATAATGTCAAGTTCCTACGACCTACGGGCCAGACCGCTACCGAGAGAAAATCAGTGTCGGCTATCGTGACCCTTGCTAGTGAATCTGCCGCCTCTGATATCGATAGCAGCGTCAGTGCTCTGCAAAACCGGTATCTAGGATGGGGTTACTATTTGTCTATCTCGAGGCATCTGTCATCTGCTGCGATTGGCTCGACTGTTGCAATCGGGCCGTCGTCCACGGGCACATTACCATTTGGCGCAAAATCAGTGGCTCCGGAACTAGGGGGTCGACTGAACCGCGCCCCGCCGCCTGGTCTCCATCGTGGTGGGTTTGCTCCTCCAAGCTCATATGGGCCTTCCTATGGTGGCAGCAGCTCTACTTTGCAAGTGGATGTGAAAGCACCATCCGACCTAAAGCAGTTGAGGTTGATCCACAAGACCTTGGAGAATCTCTTAAACTACGGGCCCGAGTTCGAGGCTCTCCTCATGAGCCGACCGGAAGTCCAAAGAGAGGAGAAATGGGCCTGGCTATGGGACGCAAGAAGCCCTAGCGGG
Source organism: Aspergillus mulundensis (assembly GCF_003369625.1). Lineage (NCBI taxonomy): Eukaryota > Fungi > Ascomycota > Eurotiomycetes > Eurotiales > Aspergillaceae > Aspergillus > Aspergillus mulundensis. Next base: position 1,068,013 of record NW_020797890.1, on the reverse strand, counting down.
GTATATTATCGGTGGAAGTTATGGGATATTATCACAAATGGCCGCTCTAAAGACCAACGAGGGCGCCTACTACCGATATTCGAAGGCGGCGCAAGCTGGAAATACCCAGAAGCTAGCCTTACCTTTGAGCATACCACTCGGCTGGATGAACTTGTCTCTGATGACGACTATGATTCGTCGGATGAGGACATGTCCGATGGAGAGGAAGACCGACGTCAGCAGAGTGGAGCGCCTCCCACAGACGGACTTGGAGCGGGCAATGAAGGGCTGGGCCATATGAATCCTCTAAAAAAGGCAAAATTGGCTCACCTCCTTGCACGACTTCCAACAACGCATGCAAAGCTACGCAAAGGCGATGTGGCGCGGGTCACTGCATTCGCTATCAAACACGCGGGCGCAGGAGCCGATGAGGTGGTTGAGATGATTGTGTCAAACATCATCGAACCGTACGCTTACACTGGGGCGAACCCTGATCGCGAGTTGGAGAAGGGACTTGCCCGCAAGGAGCAGAACGGTGACGATGCCACTGCAGCGCCAATAGATGGCACAGGGAAGGAGAAGCTGGATACGTCTTCTGCAAAGTTAGTCGGCTTGTACCTGATATCTGACATCCTTTCCTCATCCGCAACCAGCGGAGTGCGACATGCCTGGCGATATCGACAGCTATTCGAATCAGCACTCAAAGCACATGAGGTCTTTGAACACCTTGGGAGGCTAGAGAAAGAGCTGAGTTGGGGGCGACTGAGGGCAGAGAAGTGGAAACGTAGCATTGGCTCCCTTTTACATCTCTGGGAAGGGTGGTGCGTGTTTCCGCAATCAAGCCAAGAGCATTTCTTCCAGGTTTTCGAGAAGCCGCCGCTCACGGAGGAAGAACTGCGGGAAGAGAAGGAGAAGGCTGAGGTTGAACGAGCTGCCGCTGCATTCTCCAAGAACAAGAGCCGCTGGAAGGCTGTTGACGAAGACTCGTCTGCTGCACGTTTTGATCCAAGTCAACCCTCCGAAGCCAAACCAAGTCCAATGGAGGTTGATCAGGAGGTTCCGGAAGGTATGGACGTCGACGGTGAGCCGATGAGTGACATTGATGGCGAACCAATGGAGGACAGTGATCTAGAAGATATTGATGGGAGTCCACTTGAAGATATTGAGGAAGGGGACAGCCCCCAAGAGCGACCTGAGACTGCATCTGAAAAGCCCCCGGAGATACCAGCTGGGTCGGTTCGCAAACTACGGCCCCGAGCAGAGGACATGTTTGCAGACTCAGATCCGGAAGAGTAGAGTAATTCATGATGTGTATGAATGATTGACACCTTATTGAGAGCATTTATGCAGTCTGTCCCCAGTAGATACTTCTAGATCCCCGCTGTTGATATGATGCCGTAGATTCGAAGGCAACGCTCAGGCCAGCCCCACAATTGTGCGCTCCTCGGGAATTCCTCCTCAGGCTTCTCTCTTCAGGCTATTGATCGGGCAATCACTCTCATTTCTCCTTATTACCTCTTTCGCATCCAATTCAAACTCTTCTCTCTTCATCTCCTTCACATATTCCTCAAACCATATCCATCAAAATGGCCGGTATGTTCCCTCCGTCCCCGCGACCACCGTCGCATTTCCGTCAATGTTTTGTTTGCCCCTCCTTGGGGCTCAGAATCCAACCCCTCCATGCCAACAAAAGCCACAATTGGACTTGTATGAGAATGATGGGGACGAAAATATGCTAATGACTTCTTCTGCTATCTCTAGATTTTACCAGCATCGCTCGTACGTTGCGCCGTCTCTATTACTTTGCCAACTTTCCTGCTATCTGCGAAACAAACAACGAAAAGCGGAGCAGAGTCGAAATCTAACACTTTCTCACAGAACAATTTGTCACCTTCTACTATCAGACTTTTGATGGTAACCGCGCCGGCCTCGCGCCCCTCTACGTACGTTGCCCTCATCCTTTAGGCTATATATCGAACAGGAACGCTGACAAGTCTGGGTATCCAACAGCGCGACCATTCCATGCTCACATTTGAGACCTCCGCTGTTCAGGGCGTTGCCGGTATCATTGAGAAGCTCACCGTGAGTACCTCTGGTACCTCCCGCATGGTTATTGAATTCCTGTTGCGTTCCGCTGCTCTAGTCTCAGCTGGAGTAGGGCGGAAACTCATTTACAAACAATCTTTTGCTGTCCTTGCTCTGATTTTAACATATTCTTGAACAGGGTCTGCCCTTCCAGAAGGTGCAACACAAGGTCGCTACCCTCGACGCTCAGCCCTCGGGTGAGCACGGCGGCATCCTGGTTCTGGTTACCGGTGCCCTCCTGGTATGTTTATCAAGACAAACGTACAACGAATGTGGCTGATTTGCTTGTTCGTTCCAGGTTGATGAGGAGCAGAACCCCATGAACTACACACAGACTTTCCAGCTTATGCCCGATGGCGCTGGAAGCTACTTCGTCTTCAACGACGTCTTCCGCTTGATTTACAACGCTTAGACGTTCATGTACGAGATATTGGAGGTGGATGGCTGTGGCTCTAATAGGAGAAGAATTTATGAATATTATGATCTAAAGGGTGGAACTTCCAGACCGGCTCCCTTGCCAGTTGGCTCATGCTGCTGAGGGAGATAGCTGCTACTTGCGCCTACTTCTGTGACGCCGCCTGGCTGACTCACTTAAATGAATATTATTGAGCTGCACCTTCGAAGTCAGTTCTATCGATTTGGCCATTCCCGAGTTGCCTGATGCCTAACTTATTCTATAATATGGCAAGACATACTAACAACTTACATTTACATAGCATGGATAGGCGAATGCGCTAAAATTGCTGTGAAGGACTATTCATTGATAGCAAGCAGGTCGAGAGCGAGACAAGTTGCAGCGCCGTATCAACGACTTTCCCGAAGGAGTGGCGTTTCTTCGTATGGACCGTCTTCATCTTGGACATCGCTGCTTTCGGCGGACTGACTTCGAGCAGTGTCCTTGTTGTAGTCGTGGCTATGACCCTTGTTAGGGCCAAGGTATTCGAAAAACACGGATAAGACGAGGAGAGTGCCCTGTAAGCACGCCGTAACAATCAAAATACCCCACGTGCTCCAGCCCTTACTGCCCAGCCGCGCTGCCAGGCTGCCTGCCCAAACTAAGCCACCAGGCGTTTGAATGCACATCATTGGTATGCTCAAGCTGCCCACGCAGCGCAGTCTGAGCGTAGTGTAAATTTGAGGGAAGTATTGGATGGAGGCGAGGATGGCGGCAGTGACGCCGCAAAAATTCGACCACGATTGCAGCGAAGACGGCATCTTGAAGCCGACAGCAAGGGTGACGATCAGCATGACCGCCGCATGGACGATACATATAAAGGCCACAACCAGCGCGGTCCGATATGTAGGTTCTTCTTTTGGCGACAATGAGAGAGAAGGCGACTTTTCCCGCGGAAAGAAAACAACAAAGAGAGCAAGACTATAGGTCAGGTTAGCCTCGCAGACTCCGCGAACAGGGTGCCGAACTTACATCGCGAAGAAGCTAAGCAGCTGCGTCGCAACTTGCAGGATCCCTAGAAGCCCTGCGAAACACGATAATCCGCTGACATCCTTGCAGCATGCGGCATCTTGCAGCGTCTGCTGTTGCGACACCATGTTTGCCAAAGCAAATGTGGCCGACGTCGTCCCCAACAAGACAAAGTATGGCGAAATTCCAAAGGAGCTCCTTAGCGCAGCGATTCGGATTAACTGAGGCAGATAGGAAAAGAGGATTCCGAGAACAATAAGGCTGGCTTTGGTCAGTGACGACGCAATGGTTATCACGGGAAACATACATAGAGAGGACAAAGTTCATCACTCCTGGCGAAACCAGATGTCCGCACTGCAAATCTGAAGGACCCATTTCGATATATCTAGGCCGTATAAACGCAGCTTCACGGCAAGGCCGTATAATATGTCGCAGAGTATGAGCTTGATACCTTGGGCTGGGGAGATGAGTTGGTCGCGGCAGTTACCAGACCACCAGATGGTTCGATCAGATGTCAACACATGGTCCCGAACGGAGAAGATTTTTCAGGTTCGCCTGTTTGCTTTTTCGAGCCGAGATCCTCAAAGGGCATCGGTGACTGACCACACTAAGAATAAACGATGGAGTAGTTTGTCTTGTCTGTTGACAGAGAAGAGTGGGAGGTTGTCTCCGCATTCCAACCAAAAGGGGATAGCTTCGTCAGGTGGCCAGGCCCGATCTCCAAGCAGGGTTCTGACATCTTTTACCGCCTTTCCTCTGGTCCCCTATGGAAGACTGAGACCCACCTGTTGTAGTAGCCTGACTAGTAATATTAAACAGACAGAATGGCTATCGAAACAGGTGGACTCTGGCTGGAAGATGTAAACACTAGCGTCCATATAGCGTCCATATAGCGTCATCGATATAGCTTCAGCAAAGTAGTAGAGCAGCAGACAGAGTATGATGGATGCAAGATCGCCGATTGATCTTCCCCAGCCCGGCCGGCCAGGACAATGACACCACTAAAAGCTTCTGCATTTGGTTGACCAGTAGGTAATGCCACACTTCACTGCCTATGACGCCGCCAAACGCAGTTTTGTTGCGCCAATACGTCACTCCGTTGTCAGTGGACTTCTAGCAAGATCCTGGTTTAAATCAACCATCTCCTCCTCTCTTATAATCTCCCAGAATCAGTAGCCTCAACTCTGGATCACTCCCTCATTTTAGTTTCATCATCTCCTCACAACCATCTACTATCAATTCATCTCGCCACACGAAAGACCTGGACTTGAACGATGAAGCTACACCTGGCCACCTGGTTGGTGTGCACACTTGCAACCGCTGACGCGGTCGGGGCGTCCACCTGGTTTGGTAAAGCTGGTAAGTCTGATTAGGCGGGTGGTGAGTCTGGCTAACAATTCTAGTTTACAACAAATGGCACGAGACCGAGCTTGAGCGCTGGCTTGCTGATCATGGTACTGGCACACACCCCTCTCTTGTTACACAAGCTGACTATAACCCCAGACATCCCCTACTCCTCGCCTGCTGATCGCAAGGAACTCGAAAACGCTGTGAAGACGAACTGGGATCTAAAGGTTCAGAAACCGCTGGGACAACTCTCAGATCACACTGGGGATCGCTGGGAGAACACCAAGGAATGGATCTTCGACACGTAAGCCTAAAATAGCCACTTCAGTGTAGCCTTGCTAACAGGATTAGGTGGACCGACTCCCAGCTAAAGTCTTTTCTTGACCGACATGGCATCCCTTCACCTCAGCCTCGTCGCCGCGACACTCTACTCAAGACGGCTCGTGAGAATTACGAAGCCGTCGCCAAGAAACTTGGCGAAGCCGCTCACTACCCTGGAAACTGGCTGTTCGAGCAATGGAGCGACTCTGATCTAAAGCTCTGGCTTGATGAGCGCGGATGGCCCGCTCCTCAACCCAGCACTCGGGACCGCCTGATTGCTGCCGTCCGTCGTAATACTCGCCTCGCTAGTCTGCAAGCAAAGAGCATCGGTGCCTCCATTGTCCAGTCGGCCAATGCCGCACAGGAGACCTTGAGTGAAGCTCTATTCAATGCTTGGTCCGATTCCGATCTCAAGAGATTCCTCGACGAGCATGGTATCCACGTTCCTCAGGGCTCCAAGCGCAATGAGCTCATTGCGTTGGCACGCAAGCACCGCGCTGCTCTTGTCGAACAAGCCTCCTCAGCATCCTCCTCGGCTTCCTCCACGGCTTCTGACTACATCGGCGCTGCTACATCCAGAGCCGGTAACGAGTACGCACGTGCTACTGACAATGCAAGCTTGAAGTCTCAAGAAGCTTTTGATACTGCCATTGACGCCTGGTCCGACTCTCGCCTGAAGGCCTTCCTTGACTCTCGAGGCGTTCCTGTTCCTCAGAAGAGCAAGCGCGACGAGCTCATTGCCAAGGTCCGACTGAACAAGCACAAGGCTGCCACTGGCTGGACCGCCTGGACCTTTGATACCTGGGACACTGAGCACCTGAAGTACGTCAGACATCTCAAACCCATCGCACAATGCTAACAACCCCTAGGAAGTACCTCTCTTCAGTGAACTCCAAGGTCGCCCACCGCGCTGGCGTCACTCGCGATGAACTCGTCAAGGAAGCTCAGAGCCAGTACGAAAAGGCAACAAAGGCCGGTGGTGACCAGCTTGCTTCCGCGACCTCTTACATCAACGAAGCCACCGCTAGCGCAAAGGACGCCACCTTCGACTCCTGGTCCGAGTCGGACCTCAAGAGCTACCTCGACTCCTACGGCGTCCCAGTCTACCAAGGTACCGAGCTGAACGAGCTCCGCGCTACAGCTCGCCGAAACGCTCACTGGTTCCGATACGGCACTTCCACCCCTCAGGGCGCCCTGTACCAGAAGTTCAGCAACGCTGCACAATGGCTGCTGGATCAGTTGAAGATTGGTGCTGCGAGCGGTAGAGCTCAGGGCCAGGAGGCTGCTGAAAAGTTGCAGGACAAGGCTGAAAAGAAAGCCGAAGAGGTTCGCTCTGAACTCTGAACATGACGAAGCAAATGCTAGTTGCGCATGATTGAACGAACGTTTTTTCTTTATGCTTACGCGCGGCTCTCTTATGACTTGTACTTTACTCTTACGAAATAGTTTGGTAATTCCATAGGTCAATCAATTGATGATCTCCTTGAAGAACAACTAGTACAAAACCTCGCAGTTGATGGCGTTCAGAATATATATTTCGATCCTGGTCAAACAACACCTTTGACTGTCTTTGCCTGGTATCATTAAGTAGGAAATTCGAATGCAGATATTGTTCTCAAGCAAATAAAACGCTGCCCATAAAACCTCGCGTTTCCCGTATAGAACATAGGAACAGTAACCCCAATGGAGACAACCATCAAAGATCCCGAAATAGCTACATAAAACATGCCAAGTATTATCATCAAACCGAAATCTCGCTGTTCAAGGCAATCTTGAGAGCCTAAGCTTATCGCATCCACTATTCATCCAGTCACCGAACAGTTTGCCGCATTCAACAACGTTATCCAGCGTTCAAGACTTGGGCGCTTCCGCATCCCCCTCAGCAACCAACTTCCCGACAACAAGGTACTTCTCCGAGAAGCGCTCCTCCCAGCTCTGCAAATTCTCCAACTGGTCCGCATTCAGATCCTTGAGATCATCCAACGGTCCCGACAGGTCCTCTGTGAGCATCTCCCTATCGAAACTCTGGTGGGCCAAGCCACGGGATGCGTCGCGGCCAGCGAAGTTCTCGTAGGGTCCGCCCTACACCGTATCAGGTCAGTTCCGTAGCCAAAATAGAATGCCGTCATGTATAAGGGGCGGGAGCGTACCGGCCCATAGAAGTTCCGTCCAGGCGAAACATCAAACACGCGCCCGCGCACGGCAAGGTAGACGGGCTGGCCGTTCTCACCGTTGAAGGGAAGAAGTGTTTTTGGTGTGAAGGTGCGGAAGACAACGGGAGCGGGGGCCTTGGGGAGCACGGCGGGAGGCTTAGGGCGAAGCTGCGTGTAGACGAGGAGGGCGAAGACGGAGAAGAGGAGAAGGTTTATGGGGGTGGCGATTGAGGCCCTAGACAGGTATTTGTGTAAGCTTAAGGCTTGCTTTGGTTGCGCTGATGAGATAGTAGAGAATACTGACACCTCTGCTTGCGGAGCTGTTCCGTCTGTTGGGGGGTAAGTTAGTATATAGTTGCTGAGTGAAAAAGGGAAGCGGGGATGGCGTACCTGCGGACATGGTCGGTATAAAGCCTAGGGCAGGAGCGCAGCGATGAGATTGACTGTGATGGTATTGGGAATGAGAATCAAATAGAAACAGAAAGGTGCGAGTAAGACGGTGTTTGCTTCTTGTCGGCGATACTGTCGGCCGTGGTCCGTAATCTATGACGGCACTATTGGCTGTATATATGGCACGTGATCTATAGCCTGAGGAGCAAGGCATTAACAAATAACCCTGCTTCCTATCACTACACAGTACCTAGGACATATACAGCCACATCTAGTTGAACTAGTATGCCTCCAGCCTAAGAACAGAGCTCATATTGGCTATATAGACTCCACGATCATCCCTAGGAGCGCTGAAAACAACAGATATGGCACTCCCGGCACAAGACTGGCCGCAGCAGATTCCCTTAACACATCCCACTGCTTCAGACTGGAATGACACACATGCGACCCGTTATTCCCGGCAAACCAATTCTGCAGACAAGATAGTTGCTTCTTACTGAGCTGCGCCTTACAAGGATCCGAGGGCTCAAGCACTTCCAGGTCGCGAACGGGACAGTCACTCGACGTTCCACTTTCCGCCGTCCATTGCCCTGAATAAACCGGGCATTCGTCTGCTGGAATTTCGAAATCCAAGCCACTCCCGTCAGCGACAACAGTGAAGATGACGGTGCTGTTTGCGTGCGCGGCCATGGTCTGGTCATTGATATATGTCGTGCCGTTCGTCTTCGTGCACGTCGATGTGTAGTATCTCCAAGAGACGCTGTATGTACCGGGGCGTATGTAGTAGTTGTTTTCGCTGTAGATCTTGCCCGGGACAATCAAAATATCGTCGGTCTGGTATCTGAAATCATTGGATGTCGGACTGTCGTCTAGCAGCGAGCCGGTATAGAAATCCAGGAACTTATTGTTTCCATCTCCGTCCAGCCGAGTGAACTGCCAGTCGAAATCCCATCCGAATGTGCCAGCGGCATCAGCGTTCTGGAGTGCGAAGACGATGGGGAACCCGGTCATATTGTTGTAGGTCTCATTCCGGGGAAATAGGAGGTCGATTTCGATGGTTGCTGGGTAGGAGATACCTAGCACTGGAGTGACCAGTGCCAGGGAGAGTTGGAGGATGGCAAGACGTTTGCACATGCCGGCCGGTATGGAGTTGTAGATTTTGCTTCATCAGGTCGGCTTCCTTTGCAAGTTAATAAAGCATTGGATATTCTATCACAAGCCTGACGTTGTCTCGCCTCGTGGTTAATGTGACACCCGAATTAGATGTCATTTCTCATTTGATGTCTTGGGCTTATCTGCTCTTTGTTCCGCGCCCCCAGCCATGGCGGATCATGTCATAAAGGATGAAGGATGGGACCTGTGCAAAAGAAGCTATCGATAGCATCGACTGGGCCGCCACGAGTACATAGAAATCTGGGTCAGGAACGTTGGACTTCTAAGCTGGGTCACGATCAAAATGGCTAGGGGTATTTAATGTACCCTCCGGGTCGAGTATTATGTTGATATGCTTAAGTCTTTCAGCTGGCGAGACTATCGCTGGATCGAGATCGGAATATACTCCAATGTTGATTGAATGAGTATGTATAACGACAAACGCCACGGTGCCACAATATCCGACAACCGGGCCCCGGCCATGGTCAGTAATAGTATCATAACCTCGGAATGTTCAAGAAATGCTGTGCAACCTATAGAGTCGGGGACTGATTGGTTTGCAGCGGCGTTTGTAGAGCAACCTCGGAGTATAGCGAAAGGGGGCACGTCAATCCATCGTTCAAGACACTGCGTATGGTGGAAACTGTTCGTTAGAGTCTGGAAGGGCCCTGAGGCCTAGGAGGCTAGGACATGTATTGGCTGAGAAGATCTCGACCCAATCTACTTCGTATCCCGTAGCCTGTGTTTATTTTCTAGCGACAGCGGCTGTCGGTTGCGCGGCGCGAACGGAGACGTTGACTATTTATAACGTGCCAGTTTCAGATGGATGGGACCACAATTTCAATAGCCTGCTAGACCAGAACCTGCTAGTCTGAAACTGGGCCCTGGATGATCTTGTGCCTGTGCCTGAGCCTGAGCCTGTGAACATGATCGATCCGCGTCGTTTGATTATCCAGATGTGTTGGCCTGGCCCTCCTCTCGTTCGCCCGCGCAAACAAATTTCTCTTCCTATCCTCTCATTCATCTCCAAGCCCGTGGCTGCGCCCGTTGCTAGTATTGCATTTGCCATTCTCTTTCAGCCTGCGCTTTTGCTTCCCTCCTTACTGTTTCTTTCTTTATTTGGCCCCCTCTGCCTTTCCCCTCTTTACTGGTTCCTTGTTATGAACCGTTGCCCGAGAGCCCGCTTCGAGTCAGTTCGCGATCCTTTGTGAACGACGTGCAGGCATGTCAATTGCTTGAAGTACATACATCGGGATTCTTTTTCAGGTGTTGAGTACCTGGATCTTCTACTTTCTTTTACCTTTCTTAAACGTAGTTGGTTGTCTGACGCAATCAAGGTGAGTCCATCCCATGCAAGACCGTGGTCCAAAGTAAGAGAGCCTCTACTGACTTCTTAGCCATAGACCAGCTCATTATGTGGGGAAAAGCGTCTTTTCGCACCCGCAAGCCCTCGAGTGACATTCCTGTGTTAACAGACTCTCGAGTCCACCAGCCTTCGACAGTCAATAATCACAAACGAGACATCTCTGCAAAAGCATTGCCGACATTGCCGTTGTCACCGTACGAAGACATCAACCATTGCCACTTGATGATGATACTGACAGTAATTCTAGTAGCGGCTTCAGTTCGCAGTTCACCTCGTATCAGCTAGAGCCCAACCAGCGGGCGCCGTCTTCGATTTACTCGAGGGACACAGTCAACTTTGACCATCATCGTCAACGCTCTATCAGTGATACACACCAGTTCCCACCACAGCTTGACCCTCCGGACTCCGCCAATGGCCACGCTCAAGGAACGAGGAGTGTCGACATCTCCCCTCCTGACTCTCCCATCAAGACCCCCAACAGCCGAGACAGCGCCCGAGTTTCCCCTATAGAAGATGATCCACTGCAAGCGAGCGGCCTCAAATTCTCAAGTCAGATACCCGTGCCTCGAAAGCGCGCCGACTCAAAACTAGACCAACCGTTGAACCCGCTGTCCAAGGCCAATGCTACAAAATGGGACAATTTCTCTGGCGAGCCGACTACGAGCAACCATGGGAGGTTCGGACAGGTCAACCCCGGCAATGTTTCGTTCGAAACACACGTATCTGCCCCCCGCCAGCGATCCAACAGCTCGAAGCTCATGGACTGGGGCAAGGAGCATTTGCATTCAAGGAAGAAAACGTCCGAATCCCGTAATCGATTTTACGCCGGTGAAGCGACTCCCTTTGTTCATCGAGAGCCATGGAGGGGACAAAGTGGGCGCTCACCCATGGTCTATCCAATCCAAGAGAAGCCCAGGAACCGGTCATCATCCCGTCTACATTTTTCACGGAGTAGCGACCGGCTGAGAGAGATGAACACTCCGTCTCCTATAGTGGGAAGTTCCGGAACATTCACCACGATAATCACCGCTGGCGAACAGAACCACAGGCAGCAGCCTCAACCTCGGCCAAGGCCGCAGGGGCCGTATGGGCATGACGCACCTCAGAGCCGTAACGCTAGTGCTGTCAGCGTCACCAGCACTGCCCCGCCACGTGTGGATCTTGTATCCAGTCCTGATCTGAGCGCCAGCCTGACTGACTTAACGCTTGCCGATGATGAATATAACGAACCCACAAGTCGCTTCAGTGTGACTACCTATGGTACCACCGAAGTCGAAAGTTCGACTCCAAGCCCGAGAAACAGCATAACCCCTAGCCCACCGCCAAGCATCATCGAAACAGCGTCGCAACGATCTACTGATACCACCCGCTCAATCATGTCTCGATCACGACCGGTGCCTAGCGCTATTGCGCCCGGGAAGCGCCCCGTTAGGAAGCCCACCCCGTCCGAAATCTCGAACAAGGCGCTTCCTCCAAACCCGGCTGAGATGACCGTCCAGGGTCGCATAGACATGCTGGAAGCGAAGAGGGCCGAGCTCGTGCGTCGCAAAGCGAATATAAGCACGATGATCAATGAGTTGACGCAGGTCATCCAACCGAGCTCTATAGCGTACGATATGGCTGCCCGTGAAGAAGTCAAAAAGACGGTTGCCAGTCTCAACAGCGAGTTGGCCGACATTCAAAAGGAAGAGCATGACATCGGCCTGAAGTTGCTCCGAGCGTGGAAGAAGCGCGATGATGGTGATTTCTACGGTGCAAGCAGCAGCCTATGGGTCAAGCGAGTGACCAGCTAGCTATATTTTTTTTATTTATGTTGTTTCTGTTTTTGTTCTTGTCTGGGCATGTTTTCAGCTACCATGCCGGTTACTTCGGGTTTAGCCGGTCTATGTTCTCGGCGTCTTAATATGTTGGCCCAGCATTGGTAATATCTCATTGTACCTGGCAGTGCGCGAATGATACCCTTCTTTTTCATATCTCGCAGGTCCTAGAAACCAGGAAAAAGACTCCTTTATGAATCCTTAGAAGCAGTCCATGCTACTAGAGAAAAACATGCGGATTGTATGTATAAGACGTAGTTCAGGAAGTAGGTATCAATAGACGCTTATATGCGAAGCGAAGCGAAGCGCAGGGATCAGTGCCACCGGGTAGAGAGAACCTCCCTTGCTCTCGTGGCTCGTGGCTCGTTGAATTCGTAAAAGAGAAGCGGGCGGCGAGATCATTTTTTGCCGGACTTTTTGATACCCTGGCTGCCGGTGTTCAGCGGTCCCTTGCCCTTGGCCTTGTCCATCAAGTCCTTCTTGGCCTTGGCCTCTGCAGATTCGAAGAGCGATTAGCGATGATGATTTTGTGAAAGGTCAAAAGGATAGTCGTACCGGCTCTCTGCTTCTCCTTGAAGGCGAGGTCATCCTCGTCAAGTTCCTTCTTGTCCTTCTTAGCCGCCTTGAGGGGCTTGACTTTGCCGCCTAGATAAGAGATTTAGCGAGCTGGAACAAAATGAGGCGTGGTCGCGTCTGCGCGCAAGACTTACCTTCTCTGCTTGCGCCACCCATTGTGATATGCGTAAGAGAAGTTTGGGTTGAGAGTTTTGGAGGAAGAATCGGTGATGTTTGCGACGATAAGGAGAGGGTACGGAGTAATGGAAAAAGTGAGCAGAAGGATCGCCAGCGGCGGGGCTGGACTGAGTCCTAAACGGGTTTAGTCTAAACTCGGGCTTTCCCGTGACTGAGCTCGACGCGAGCGACGTCGCCGTCGAAGTCGCGAATCCATCCGAGTCGTCGAATTCGCCTGACATCTGTTCCATTCAAAAGATTCATGGTCTACATTGCCCGATAGTGATAAGATAGATAGCGCTGTGGCGTCTTTACCCAGTCGGTTGGACTTTCTAATCACTCCCAACGCCCACTTCTGGAAGCATTCTCGCTAACCAGCGTCATTCTTCTTATTTGCGAAGCTGTCCAGGAACTTCTGGTGAAATCGCGTCTACTGAGTGGCATTAGAGAGGCCGCAATGTCCTCACGTAGGTCATCGACCGCCTCAGAAGGCGAAATCATCGAATCAGGTTCGGAGACGAAGGCAACTACGTCGCAATCTCACCTTAATGGCAACAGCGTTGACCGTCCCACCAGACTTAGTTCATCCGCATCGGTGACCAAGTCGCCTCGTCGCCAGAGATCTAGGACCAGGTCGCGGTCGCGGTCGCGGTCGCGCTCTCCGTACCGAGACTATAGAGGATATAAGCGTCGACGGGAGGAACACTACGACTATGATGACTATGGATATGACTATGATGACGACAAACGCTCCGGACGAACGCCACCGCCGCGACGCGTGGGCCATCGACATGACAATGATCGAGGATACCAGAGGCAACCTAGGTCTTACTACGACTACGACCGTGAAGAAAACCAGCTTGCGGATCTTCGATACGACGATGACTATGACCGACGGAGGGAGAAGCGGCAGCGTACGCGGAGTCGATCGCCTTACCGCGGGGTTCGGAAACGCAAACAATACTCGGGCGACGAGTGGGAATCGCAGCGATCGCGGAGAGAGGGCAGCGAGGCCTCACAGAGCAAACCAAGGTCTTCTACTGAACAGTCAGTGAGCGAACGGGGGAGACCCTCAGCTGTCGCTCGAGATTCTAGACAGGATGCTGAAACTCAGGAAAATCAGGTTCAGGCAGCTTCCACGGCCGCTTCCACGGATGGTGACAATAGGTATGTCTTCCTCTTAGTTGACAGTCGACATGCTAACTTGCTCAGTGTAAATGGCCAAGATTTCGCCGAGCCGGTCGAACCTCTTGACGAAGCCGCTCAGCTCGAGGCCCGGCGTAAACGGCGCGAAGCCATCAAAGCTAAATATAGAGAGCAGGCGACGCCCCTGCGCATTCAAGCACTGCATCTCGGTGGTGATAGGGGTGCAACCCCCACGAGCGAAGCGGCTACCCCGAGTAACGAGACACCAGGTAAGCTTTTTTATGCCTTGTTCCTTCCTGGTAATAACATTTGCAGACTCGGCGGCCACTCCGGACGGCAATTCGTTTCCCGACTTTAGCATTGGCAAGGACTCGGACTTGGTGCAAGACGGCGCCGCGGACGGTGCGGACAAAGATGAGCCTTCAGCTGCAGACTATGATCCTACTATTGACATGAAAGCCGAAAGAGAAAGGCACGGCGGGCAGAGTAACGAAGTTTCTGCCGCGAGCTATGATGAAACGAAGACCACCAAGCAGGATGTGCTCATCCCGGACGCGCCGCCGCAGCCGGAACCAAAGGCAAAAGATCCTTATGATATGTTTGCTGATGACGATGATGATATGTTCGCTGAAGATACGGAAGAAACGACACAGCCAGCGCATGCGTCCGCCATTGCTGTACCTCAAGCTCGAGAGCTCGACGTCAGCATGATGGACAACTGGGATGATCCGGAAGGATACTATAACCTCCGGATCGGTGAGTTGATTGACGGGCGTTACCATGTGCAACAGAATCTGGGCAAGGGAATGTTCTCGTCTGTCGTTCGGGCAAAGGATTCAAAGACCGGTAGTGTTGTGGCAATCAAGATAATCCGCCAGAATGACACGATGAAGAAGGCTGGGCTTAAGGAGATCGACATCTTGGAGAAACTCCGCGAAGCAGACCCGGATGACAAGAAACACATGATCAAGTTTGAACGGAGCTTCGAGCACAAGGGTCATTTGTGCATGGTGTTTGAAAATCTCAGCATGAATCTGCGCGAGGTGTTGAAGAAGTTTGGCCGAGATGTAGGGTTGAACCTGCGTGCGATTCGAGCATACGCCCAACAGATCTTCCTGGGATTGAGCCTAATGCGCAAGTGCAATATCCTCCATGCTGACCTGAAGCCCGACAACCTGTTGGTCAACGAGCAGCGCAACGTACTCAAAGTGTGCGACTTGGGTTCTGCATCGCCAGCTTCAGATAATGAAATTACTCCATATCTGGTCAGTCGGTTCTACCGCGCACCAGAAATCATTCTAGGCATTCCATACGACTACGCCATCGACATGTGGTCCATTGGCTGCACGCTGTTCGAGCTCTACACAGGCAAGATCCTTTTCACGGGGCGCAATAACAACCAGATGCTCAAATCGATCATGGAATGTCGTGGCAAATATCCGCCCAAGCTCCTCCGGCGCGGTTCCCTGGCGCACCTCCACTTTGACGATATGGCCAACTTCCACAGCACAGAAGAGGACAAGATCACCGGACGCCTCGCCACCCGGGTCATGGACTTCAAGAAGCCCACTCGTGATCTCAAGACCCGATTGATGGGCAAGGACACGCGCGGGATGTCAGATAGCGAAGCGAAGGAGCTGGCTCTGTTTGTCGATCTGCTGGATCGGTGCCTCAGTCTTAATCCGGAGAAGCGATGCACGCCAGCTGAGGCGTTGAAGCACCCGTTTATTTCGCGCCCAAAGGTCTGAACTGGCGTACGCGTCCAGGTGCATGTCGCTCGAGGCGACTTATGTCAGATCGAACATCATTCGGGCAATTGGGGTAACACGGGTTGTATATAGGACTGGGAAATGATATCATTTCATGCATTCACATTACACAATTGTCTGAGTAGTTAACACAGCATGCCTATAAAGGGATGGGGTATAGTGCTACCGGCTGTCAGTCTGATTCGGACCCCAGTAGTGGTGGCAAAGGCAGTCAACAATCAGACCAGGCTGGCAGAACGGGACGGGGTCATAGGCATCCAGGCATCCAAGGAGGCGAATATCAGGCCAGCCTCCTCCGTAAAACCGCGATCGTCGGATCTCGCATCATGATCGCTCACTCAGTCGATATGGCAAAGTCTCTGTTTGTCACTAGAAGATTCCAGATCGATCAAGTGAGGTTCTCCGACGCTTCGAGACCTCGAGGACCACGCGGCTCTGTCTTCCACGGCGTACTCCGTCCTCGTGACCACGTCACTGATACAATGGAAGAAGGCGGCGAGAACAGACACCGATTTTGACAAATGTCGTCTTCATGTGCCGTGGTTACTCCGTAGATGAAAGGAGTGCTTCGAAGTAGAACAAGTATGGCGGCCTACCCCGGACTCAACCACGGACACGGGACACCCGATGAAGCATGCGAGTAATGAGCCCTTCCCTGACTCTGAATGGCGCGGCTGGTGGCGGAAGGCCAACCAGGCAGCTTCGGACGTTGGCAACCATGAGTGGCCACTACTGGCCAGTGGCCGGTGGCAGTGGCGTGGCGAGATGACCGAATCACTGTCATTCAATCCTCGTGCTTGGACAAAGAGATCCATGAACAGGATGGCTGGGGCAGAGTCAGCACAGGGGCTGGGATAGGCCCAGCACGTATCAATAGCGTGCAAATAGGCGGGCGACAGCGAATGAGAAACGTGCCGGGCTGTTTGCTTGTCTGCTTGCTGATGATATGATCTAGGGATGTTATAATGTCGACATTCGGAAGGAAATGTCGGTCTGTCCGAAATGTCAAGGTTTTGAATGTCAGTCCGGTCGGACATACACGTGACTTGTAGTGGGTCCACTCCAGCCAATCAGAGGTCGTAAATCAGCGCCAAGCTTAGTCTGTAGCCAATAAGATCTAGGGAACCCTCGGCTATGAAAAATGCAACGAGACTAGCTACTAGTACACCACCACAACAAATATATATATTATGGACAAATATCGATTCTTTTGTTTTTCGAGCAAACAAAGCCACCATGACTCGAATTCAGGATAATATTTGGGTTAGAAACGCTTATAAGCTATTTTACACTGAAGATGGCAAAGTATTATTTCGATTCCTATTTTTTTCGATTTTTTACTAATTTTTAAAAGAGGCGGGTTCAATGTAGGCAGTGCGGTGAGGAACGTGATCCTCAGATAACTCGGCAACGCGAACACCTTCTTGACAAGTGTCCAAAGCGCCCTCGACATCCTCGAAGCAGTCAGTCAACTCTCAATTGGAACGGTGCTATACAACAGGAAGATCAAGAACTTCTTTGCATGGCCGTTTATACCGGTGGCCTCCCCTTCTCCGTGTACGAAACTCCTGAACTTCGAAGTCTGCTTAGAAGGCACAACATTACCCCTCCTACACGCCAGGCCTTATCGAACGAATTGCTTGATAAGTACTACAATCAGTATAAGGTGGATGTGAATCGACAGCTGAAGGATACCAAGTTCCTCAATGTCACCATCGATAAGACCACCGATCAGTCCCTAAAGCGCGTTATAAGCTTGTCATTCAACACCCCGACGCGTAGCTTTTTCTATACCCTTGAAGAGATCACAGTCGGAGCCTTTGGTACAGAGGAAACTGCAAGATGGATCCATCAAACTCTCAAGAACTACCTTGTGAATGAAGAGGGATACAATCCCAATACAAATATCGACTACCGGCGCTTCAACTCCATCTCTACCGACACCTGCAACACCATGAAGGCAGTCTAGGATATACTACAGGCTAAGGCTGAGTACTCTCATGTTTTCTTTATCGGTTGTGACTCCCATGGCCTTCAGCTACTCATGAAGGATCTTCTCTCCCTCGGTGAGATCAAGGAGGTCTTCAAGAACGCTGCATCGGTTATTTCTTACTTCAGGAACTCTCCAAAGCAATTGGCCTGGATCCATCATTACCAGAGAAGAAAAGAAGGCAAGGTAAGAACTCTCATTGCCTCAGCAATTACTCGCTGGGGAACTCAGTTCAATGCTTTAAGATCTGTATGGAGATCTGGTGTTGCTCTCCGCCAGTGGACTTTAACTCCTGAAGTCATAAAGGCTTCAAAATCTAATAATAAAGAGACAGCTGCCATGAGCGGTGTTGCCACGATCATTAACTCCTCCGAGTTCTGGACAGATCTGGAGAATCTCCTCTGTCTTCTGGAGCCAATTCACCGAATGCAGATTGAATCTGAGCATCAGAAGGCCAATATTATGACTGTAAGTACTCCATCTCTTTGGCTATACAACTGCTGACTTCCTAGGTCATGGAACGTTGGCTACAGATCCGCTCGATCCTCTCCGAAAGCGCTGAAGAAACACCATACAAAGCTGATCTCCAGGAGTATCTTGCAGAGGCTCCGTACGCTGGCTTCAAGAGACGCTTTGGCAAGCAGGTAACACCCCTTCACTGGGCCGCTTACTATCTCAACCCCCGCAACGTTTCTGCTTCATTAGATGAGCCAGTGGCCGATGTGATCAGAGAGGTGTTCTCTACATTCACTACTGAGGAAGCTCATGATGAGTTCGCTTTATACCGAGCGAAGAAGGCGCAGTTCTTCCCTGCGGATCTCTGGAAAACCGAGGACCCTCTGGTGTTTTGGGCGCAGTTTGTGAGTTCTCCTGACCGAATACCTCTTGAAGAGCCTCTTGAATAGCTTCAGAACTAACTATTTTGGACTCCTAGCATGACACCGCTCCGTCCCTCTCCCACCTTGCCATCCGACTCGTCTACACAACTGCCAACTCGGTTTCCGCTGAGCGAGCCTTCTCCGCCATAAACAACACCAAGGATAAGCGGAGATCTCGTCTCCAGGTCAAAAAAGTAAACAAGCTGGTGTATCTTTACATGAACACAAGAGCTCTGGATTCTACACCTACACCTCCGCCTACGAATGGCCGTACAAGCCGCGATATCAAGTATGAATTCACCCAGCTAGCGGAGGAAGAGGATGAGATGGCTCGCAACTGGCTATTCCATAAGAATCTCCAGATCGAAAGGCTGCTAAGCAACGAAGATACAATTGTTTTTGGAGGAGAGGTCACCACCAAGCGCAAGAAGAAAACACCATCTGCAGCGCCTCAAGCGGCCAAAAGACCCCGGCCTTCAGCTGCCGATGCTATGTGTGAGGCCGATGGCTTCAACTGACTGCCAAAGCGCTTCAAAAGCGCTGCAGTAATTGCTTCAAAAGCGCTGCAGTAATTGCTTCAAAAGCGCTGCAGAAAGCGCTTCAAAAGCGCTGCAGAAAGCGCTTCGAAAGCGCACCCAAAAGTTCTCGATTTTGTATTGAATTTGTATGTAAACCAAAACTCCAAAAGGCGCTCCTAAAGGCGCTCCAAAAGCGCTTCAAAAAGCGCTTTTGAAGCGCTTCGACAGCGCACCCAAAAATCGTCGATTTTGTATGCAAATCAAAAAGTTTTCATGATCTACATGTGCGCCTTCCAAATTAGGACTAGTTATCACGTGCAGCCCACCCGCTATACCCTATATGGAAGGTGAGCGCCGATCGGACATTCGCGACCTCGAAATGTCTGTCATGTCGACATTCGAGGCGGCGAATGTCGACATGACATTTGTCATCTTACATCCCTAATATGATCTCATCCTTCAGTCGCCAATGAAACGGGGATAGAACAAGTGGGCCTCAGGCTCGGGCAGCGGGCTCAGGCTCAGACGGACCACTTCCACTTCAGACTTCAGGCAGAGCACAGACCCGGCCAGGCTTCTGTTCTCCCACAGGGCCACCCACCGTGCCCAGCCCTGCTTGATTGCCAACGTGGCATCAGCGCCGCATCATTGGCTGCGCGGCCTGCCTCACTATCGCAGAGTTGGCGCTAAGCAGGGTACCGTACGTTACGAGACGCCCGGTGCCTCAGGAGTACGGTTCCTGTCTGTCGTAAGCGCTTGCTGCGAGACTAGTTGGTTGTCTGCCGTTGGCACCGTTGCCATCGTCTACACTAGTCCGCGGGCTGAGATAGGATAGGCTATGAGATTGAGGGGTCTATCGAACACAACCAAGTTTCTATTTTGATGCTCTGGTTGCGTTGAGTCAAGCAAGGCCCACGGTTCAAGTGGACCGCCGCACAGTCGACACCTTAATCTCAACAGATTAAGGAGGGCTCCACCGCCATGTTCCAGGTCCGTTGCAACTTGCAACTCATGGATCATCAAGGCTGTGAGGCTTGAGCTGATTGCCACCAGATTCGCCTCTGGCCGGGTTCGAGATCTTCTGGATGAAGAAGTGGAGGGCGGGGGGCAAGGCTGTGATATTTGTAGTACACCGTACGGAGTAGTAACCCCCCATTGGGGAGTCTGGGCAGTGCAGCCTAGGCTAGCAGAGTGGGCGGCAGGCAGGGCGTGTCAGGCGTGAAGCAGAGAGCACAGTGCCCTGGTCGGGCGATGCAGCTCCAGTCCCGGTCTCAGTCTCAGTCCATGCTCCTTGGTGGAGGAGGAACTGCATAAGCATAAACTCTCAGAAAAAGACGGTGTAAAGGTGTAAAGTCATGAATCATCGCTGTAAGAATGGCCAAATGTGGAGTGGCACACCGCCAGGTCTGCCCGGGGCAGCCAATCGCAGGCCAGCAGCCGAGCCCACCCGCCCTGTGACCAGTCATGTCACATTAATTGCGCGAGGACGGAACAAAGTAGAGGCCCGCGCACGATAAATCGTAGGTCCCGGCTCCTAGTCACGTGAGCTTTATTAGGGATTATGTAAAACAGCAGAATAACACTAATTAACTAAAAAAAAGGGTAATTATATAACCTTAATACACCGCTTAAACTAAATAGCGCTAATTAGCTAAAAAAAAGGGTAATTATATAACTATTTTACTCTGCTTTAACCTTGTAATATAGTTTTTTTTATTATATAATAATTTAAACCTTAACTTTATAATCCTTTTTCCGCTCGCGGTTTATATAAATAAGTTTAATTATAAAGCTAACTATATTTTATAGCTACTATAAAAATATAAAACCTATATTTTAATTTTAACAGTGCCCGGGCCGCAAGCCTTGTGGTACTTATAATAAATATAAAAATAAGGCATGTTTATACTATCTTACATGTATATTACGGCTATTAATATATAATAAAAAAAAAGTAAATAATTTATTATAGCTATAAGCCTTTCTAACCCGCCTTTTTAATATCCTCCCCTTAATATAATTAACCTAAACATGTAATAAGCACGCCTATTATAACTAAAGCTAAATTATTAATACCATGGTGTATACTTATTTAATAACTTATAATAAGTAAAAAAATATTATAAAAATATAAAATAATAATATATATAGTAAGTGGCTAATTAAGTAGCTTATATAATTAATTTTAGTAAACCCTAACTTTTTTATTTACCTTTAATATACCTATTATTATTAATTATATTTATTACCTTTATACCCCCTTCCACGCCCGCAATAACTATATTTTTACTATTACTTATACCTTACCTGCTGGGTAGGCGCCCGCAGCCAGCTATTATTATTAATAAAAATAATATTAAGTTAAATATTAATAGCTTAACTACTATAAGCTCCTAGTTTATTATTAAAAATAATTTATTTTTATTTTTATAAATTATTAAAGTTAATTCTAGCCCTTTTATACACGCAAACCTAGACCATGCTTTTTTATTATATTTATTTTTTTTAATTAATTTTATATATTTAGCTATTATAAACCATAATTAAAAGTTATTAAATAACTTTTACCACTAGCTTAACATACACTAGCTAAAAACATGTAGTTATTATTAAAAATAATGGTTTAATATAAACCTTTAAAAAAGGGATAATATTTATAAGCATTACATGTTAGCTAACTAAAACCAGGAGATTTTTAAATTTAGTTTATAAAATAAAATAAATCCTAGTAATATTTTTTTTTACCTTTTAAAATTAATATAAATTAAGAAAATGCTAATTATAAGAGTTTATATATTTATTAAGGTTTATTATATTTAAGGTTATTAATATTTATATAAAGGCTATATTATTAACTTTTTATAAAATATTAATTAAGTATATAAATAGCTCCTGCTTTTACCTAAAAAACTTAAGGTATTAATCTTATAGCTATTTAATTTTAGTATAAACTAGGAAATATACTTATAATTTTATTATAACTTTAAAATATAGCGCTAGGCAGTTAAATAATAGTTAAATTATTTTTAAGTAAATTATTTAGGGTACTAAAATATAATTAAAAATAATTATAACCTTATATAATTACTAAAAAATAAACTAATTAATTATTTTATCCTAAACTAGGAGCTAGCTAGTAAGCTAATTACCCTAAATAATAGTTAATAAGTAAACCCTAATAATATATAGGCGCCTAATATAATTATAATACCTAATTTACTTATAATAACCACAAAGCTTAAGGCTTTATAGGCTATAGTAAATAATATTACTAAGCTAGTATATAATAATCCTTATTTAACTTTTTTTTTATTTTATATAATACTGTTATTTAAGTTTAACTACTTATAATAATTATTATTACTAGTATTTTCTACCCTTTTTTTTTATAGTAATATAAAGCTAGTTATAACATGCCCGCGCAAGGTATTATTTATAAATTATATTAAATACTTACTTAAATATAAAAGTGGCTATTTTGCATGGCATCCCTGGTTTTAATATGTTTACTTTAATATAATTTATTATTAGTAAATAAATTAACAAGCTAGTTTTTATATTTATAACCACGCGCCTAGCTAGCAAGATATTTTTATAAAAAAGTTATAAGCAGCCTTTTAATTAAATATAGTTAAATTATTTATGCTATTAAGTTTTATTACTAGTTTTTTTAAAACTATTCACGGTACGCGGCCGTTTTAGCATAATAAAAAAAATAACTTAAAAGCCATGGTTAAAAATATTAATAAGTAGCCTGTTTCCTATTATCATGCGTGTTATTTTAATTACTTATTTTTTAAATAAGCATGGCTTACCTATTTCTAACATTTTTTACGGCTAATTTATACTAGGATAACCTAATATAATAGTTACTTAAGTATAAAGTATAATATAATAATATAAAGATTATTTATAAATAAATTACATGGTATAATTTATAAAATAATTCTTATATTATTATAGCATGGTTTTATTATTATTACCGCGTGTTTTTTAATATAGTTATTAAGCCTAAGTTTAATATTATAAATAATTAATCTTGCTATAAATAGCAAGATTAAGGTTTAACTTATAATTATAGTATGTATTAAATATAATCCACCCTTATTTTTAATAGCCTTTAATAATTTAATAAGTTACGGCGGTTATTTAAGGCTTATTAAGGCATGTATATTATGGCTATAAACTCTTCCCATGTGCAAATTATTATTATTAATATAAATTATAAGGCCATTTAGCTGCCCTAGTTTTAATAAAAAAATATACTTGCTTATCTTGCGCAGGTTATAAACTATATATTATATTATTATTATAGTATAAATTACTATTAATAAAAAAATAAGTAAATTAAGCAAGTTATTTATTATTTTTATTTTTTTATAGTAACACGGCGTGATTTTTAGTTAATAAAACTAACTAGTAGTATATACTATTATCTTTTTTTAGCTTATAATAATATAACCCTAAATATATTTAACTTAATTATTAGCTTAAGGTAGCTTATAAACTTAAATATAGCCGCGTGTACTAGTAAGCGCTTTTTACTTTATTATATTATTAAATATATTATAAAGCCTAAAAAAAAAATAAGATTATATAAAAAGGTTATAAAATTAGTTTTTAAGCATGTTAATACACGCCGTCCTTTATTATTATTAGTATAAAAAATAATAAATACCTTAATTATAAAGCAAGATTAGTTTATATAAAAGGTTTGCCACTATTTACTAGGCTTATTACTTTAAATATTAAGCTATAGCATGGTTATTATTTTATATTTTATAAATTAGGAATAAGATAACCTGTTTTTATTACTAAATATAGACCATAATAATACTAGTAATAAAAAAGGTAGTATTAAATAAGGTTTAAATATAGTAGTAAAGTATATATAGTAGCTACTAAAGCTTATTAATTTAATATTATTATATTACATGCGCTGCTATACCCTATAGCCTAAAGTATATAAAAAGGTTAAAAGTAAAATAAAAAATTATATTATCTAGTACTACCTAATATATAACTAAGTTATAAACTTAAAAAACTTTGCCTGTGTTAAGTTAATACTTTACTATTTATTTATTAAGATAAATAACCTGCGTATGGTTAATAAATTAGTATTTAATAGCTTTTATAACATGTATAAATATTACTATAAACACCATGGCTATAAAAAGGACGGCTACATGTAAGATAATAAAAATATAAAAAATAAAATTAATTTACTAACTTAAAATAATAATACTAGCCTAATTATTAAAATACTTTTTTAGGAAACTATGGCGGCTTAATAGCCTGGCTATAATAATAGTTTTTTTATAAAATTTAATAGCCTAGGCCAGCGTAATATTAATTAATAATATAATTAAACTTAGTATATAAAAAAACCCGGTTTTAATTTAAAATTTTAAAATTTAGTAAAGGCAAATTACCTAGTAAATATATTAGCTTATTTATTAGCTTATTTAAATAGCCTAAAGGTTAAGCAACACTAGCTATATAATATTATAATTAAATATTATAAAAGTATTTTATGGTCGCGCGGTTTACTAGTTTTTTATATAAATAATAAGTAGTGGTCTATTTTTATGTATTTATTACCCTTACTAAGGTAGTTATTAATTAATTTAAATAATAAGGCTAGCACTAGTAAATCTTATATTATTAACTTATTATTTATAACCCTAAAATATATAACTTTTTATATTAATAATTATAAAACCTTTATTATTATACAGGCCGCTTTAACTAGTATTACCATATATAATATTAATAGCTAAACCTTATACTTACTATTTTAATTACTAGTTATATTAAAAAATAAGGGGGGTTATAATTACTTATAGCCTTTAATATTATTAGCCTTGCAGGCAAGTTTTCACGGCATGTTATATTTAATTATTAATAAAAAATTTATAATAGGTTTAAAATAGCTGTATTATATTAACTAATAATATTATAAAATCTTTTTAAATTATAAAGCTAAACCCTTTAATAACTTAAATATTATACTAGCCAGGGACTTTTACCAGCTGCCTTTAATTAGCTAAAGCCCTTTTTTTAAGGTTATGTTTTTACTTATAAATAAAAAGAAGAAGGCTGGTTAATATTTATATAATTAATTTAACCTTATTATTAAGCTAGATATTATTTATTACTAGACCATAAGCTTTTAAATAACTTGTATATTTATTCTTGCGCTAGAGTACTTAAAAAAAATATTATTATAATAAAAAACTAGGAGCTTTTTATAACGCGAGTACAGGCTAAGTTACTTATAGGTAAAAGTAATATCTTTATAAATATAATTTATATATATAAAAAAAAAATAATATACACTAGTATAATTATAACTATATATTAAATTTTAGTAAGCCTGTAATTATCTTATAGGTTAATTATGTTAAATTTAGTGCTATAATTATAAAAATAAACCAGGCTAAAAACCTAGCTAAAAAGCTTATAGTCTTTTTTAACTATTATATTATATTAATATAAAATATTTAAATAAAAAAAGGTCTTATAAACAGCGCTATGGGCATGTTAGTAAATATTATATAATTATTAAAAATTATAAATCCCACCTAAAAAGCGCTGCTTGCTTTAATAATAGCTTTTAATTAGTATAATAATTTATATACTAAAAAAAATAATAGCTATAATATAGTGCTAATCTTTTATATAAGGCAAGACTTTTATTATTATAGTGTTATTTATACCTGTACGCAGTTCCCGGCTATACTAGCGTATATAATAATAATTTATAAGGCTTAGGGCATTACTATTAAGCAGGCTATTTTAAACCTTACTATATATAAGAAGTTTTTACTAGGTCTTATATACATGGCTATATTACGTGTATAGTTACTTAAAGAACTATTATTTAAAAAATCTTTTAGCTATAACTAGTTAGTTAGCGGCCTGTTTAATATTAAAAAATAAAGGTATAAAAATAATTATTTAAGGCGCTGCTAACATATATTTACTATAATTATAGATAATATTTTTTACTATAAAAGTAATAACAACGTAGGTACAGATTTAGAAATAAAATAATGGTTTAAACTAGCTTTATTAATTAGGGTCCGGCCCTATAAACACTAATTATTTTTTAATAACTTTTTATTAAACTTATTTAATAAACCAGGGAACTTATCCTTACCTTCCTTTTTATTTACTAGTAAACCTGTTTTCTTCGTAAACTTAGCTATAATATTAAGGCATGTTTTAATAAATACCTTTTAGGCGGTGGCAAACGCGTTTTTTTAAATAATTATTATATTAAATAAGTTATAAAGCTGCTTAGCGCGGCCGCGGGTCTATAATTAAGTAAAAGTTAATATTTAAGTAATGTCACACCCACGGGTGCCAAGCCCCGATAAGATAAGGGAACTAATAAAATAAGAGTCATGGTAATATTAACCCAACACGTAGTAATAATATTACTATTATTTTAATAGTGTATTTAAGGCCAACGCCCCAGCAAAAAATAATTAGCTAAAAGTTAGTTTTTATATATTTTAAGCCTTAAGATTTAATATTAATTCCCTATTAAATAGCCTTTTAGTACTTTATTTTGTATTTAGTTAGCTTACTTAAGGTTTTTATAATTTTAACTTTTTTACTTATTAACTACCTATAAAATATATACTATGCCGCTAGTATACTCACACTTTATTTTTAAATAGGACTATTTTAATAGTCCTGGAAAAAAACCTTTTAATACTTAATAATTTTTTATTATTAAGACTATTAAAAGTACTACTATAAAAAATTATTAAAATACTTATAAAATACTAGTAACCTAATAATTATAAAATATAAAAAGGTATATTAAGTATTTAAAAAATTAATTAGCTAAACGTGACGCACCTTTAAAATAATATTAATATTAAAATAATTTACTAAAAAATTATAGTAAAATTAAAAATAAAAATATACCTAAGTATAATTTTAATTTTAGCCTGTAGTAATATTTTAACTAGCTTAATACTTTAAAATTAAACTTTAAAAAAGCACCTAAAAAATATAAATTAAATTAACAGTAAATTTTAGGAGCTTTAACTATAATAAAATTAGTATATAAAAGTAATTAAATTTAACATGCTAATAAATTAAAGGGTATAAATAAGGAATATTAGGGATTTTCTTAGGAATACTTTAAAAAATAGATAGTTATAATTTTAAAAAGTTTAATAACTAGTTTACTAGATATTATAGTTAAACTAAAGTTAGCTTATTAAAAAAAAGACTAAGATCCTAGGGATTTTGCTAATTATTTAGCTATATTAAAATAGTATTTTTTAAGAAATAATAAAAAAATATAAATTTAACATTATTTTAGCAAGCTTTTACCTTTACTTTAAAATAAAATTTATAATCTTAATAATATAAAACTTTTTAATACTAAAAAACACCTAGTTTAACTTGCCTTATAATATTAATTTTATATATTATATTTGCAACCTTGCATTATCTTATATTATAATAAATAACTAAAACCTGCTAAATAAGAAGAAAACACTACTAATTTAAAAAAAATTAATATAGATTTACCCGTGGTAAGGGAACCCAAAAAAGGAGTTATTTTATAAAATAAACTTTTAAAAAAAGTTATAATAAAATACCTGCGGGATAAGCTTTTAATATAATAAAACCCTTTTAAAGTTATACTAGAATAGTACTAAACCAGGATTAGTTAAAATTAACTTTTATAATATATTTTAAGTGCGGGAAACCTGGTTATATTATACTTAATTATATAAAATTATTATAAAACCCTAACTTTTAACTAGTAAATCTTAATTAAACTACTAAAGTTTATAAAATAGTGGTTAAAAACCCTTAAAATAAAAAATATTATAAGAAAAAGCAAGATAATTAGTAAAAAGG
>NW_020797890.1:1035686-1037946 GCF_003369625.1 Aspergillus mulundensis | reverse complement strand
AGTAAATTAAAGCCTTAAAGGTAAAAAATTAGGCTAAAAAAGCTAAAAAATTAAGTTTTAAAAACTAGTTAATTATAAAAAGTAAATTACTAGCTTTTTAAAATTAAATTTATGTTTTACTAAATTAAAGGCTTAAAACTATAATTATTTAAGTATATTATAATAATCCTTTAGCAGGACATTTTAGTTTATAAAAAACTAAATTTTTAGTAAAATAAAATTTTTTTTAGCCAAAAATAAAAGCTATAATAAAAACTTTTATTTATTTATACCCTATATACTAACACACCATGGCGCCTTAATACTAACCTTATAAAAAACTATCCGCCTTATTAAAACTAAATTACCCTTTTTTTAAAATTAGCATGGATTTTATTATCGGCCTACCACCTATTATATATTAAAAATAATATATTAATACTATTTTTATAATAATAAATTATTATATAAAATAATATTAATTTATCCCTGTTTTAATATTAATCCAAGCCTATAAACTAGCTAAAGTTTTTTATTAAAATTAAATTTTAAATTATAGCTAGCCTAAAGGTATTATATTTAACTAAAATTCCCTTTTTATAAGTAAATATTAGGGAAAACTATAGTTTTATTATAAAATTAAATTATATTTATTAATTGCTTTTTACTCCTAAACTAATAAATAAACTAAGTAAATTAACTAGGTTTTAAAATAGTACCTATGCTATTTTATTATAAAAAATTACCATGCCTAGCCTATACTACTTAAAATAATATAATTTACCTATAATAATGCTAAAAACGTTATTATTAAAATATTACTTTTTTAAGCTATATATAACCAAGACCTAGAAATTATAGTATAGTTTAAGGTTAACCCTAAATAAATAAAGGTACTAGCTGCATTAGCTAGGATTAAAAAACTTAAAAAAATTTAAGCTAAATATAAAAAAGACTGGGAAAAGAACATAAAATATTATTAAACTTATTATAATAAAGGTTAAAAAAATATAAAGTTTAAGCTAAAATAACTTATTAAACTTAATACTAAAAATTTAAATTTAAAAGTGCTAATAAAACTTAAGCCTAAGTTTATTAATTTTTTTTAAGTATTAAATAAAATTAGTTTTATAGTSTATTAACTCCTACTCCCTAAGAAGTATTATTAAATATATAATATTTTTTATATTTTATTACTTAAGCCTTGGCACAGTAAAATTAATATAAAAATTATACCTAATTTAAAAAAAAATAAAGAATAAAAAATTAATAATATTATTAGTTATAACTTTATTAAAAATAAAGACTTATACCTAGTAAAATAGAAAAAATAGCCTTTAAAATATAATTAATAGGTTTTTATTAAGAATATAAATGCACTAAATCTTATTTAAAAGTATAAAAAAAGGCAAGCGTAGTAAAATAGTTATTTATTATTTAGTTAAAAATAAAAATAGGACCTAATTTTAAGTTAAAATATACTTAATATACTTAAATAAAAAAAACCCTAATAAAATATTACTTAAAAATTATTATTTTAGCCTTAAACTACAAGCAACTACAAGAAACTATAAACTTAAAAAGTAATAAGTGCCAAAGYAAAAAAAAAAAAATAAAGTATTATTAAAAAAATAAGGCCTTAATATTACCAAGCTATTACCTGGTATAACTAAACTAAAAAATAATAAAAATAAATAATTAAGGCGTTAAAAAGGCATTAAAAATAAAATAAAATACTAACTTTAAAAAAGCAAGAAAATAAAAAAATATTATTATTAACACTAAATATATAATAAACCTAGCTAAATACCCTTAATAATAATAGGAAACTTTATTTTAATATAAGTAAGTTTAGCGTTAAAATCTAAAGTATTAATAAAATAAGTTTAATAGGCAAGCTTAACTTTTTTTTAAAATTAAAATTTAGTAATAAACTATTAAACATAGCCCAAATTACTAAAAAAAAAATAAAGGTATAACTATAAAACTTTAGTATTATTTTTTATATTAGTAGCAAAAAAATCTATAAGCTAAATAATAAAAAGTAAAACATAATATAATAGCACTTTTATATGGTATTAAAGGTTTAACTTTTACTAGTTTTTTTTTACCTTGCTTAAAAGGGAGAATTTTTTTTAATAAGCTTTTTTTATATTTTTAAAGGCCTTTAGTAATTAAATTATTATAAAATAAACTTAAAAAATAAATTCCTAGCCTTATTAATACTTTTTATTTTTTAAAAAAAGCTTTACCTTTTTATTATTAGTCCGCGGGTAAAAAA
>NW_020797890.1:922063-1033501 GCF_003369625.1 Aspergillus mulundensis | reverse complement strand
CACCCGTGGGTGTAATAACTTAGCCCTTTTTTAATTAAAATTAACCTAATTTTTAAATAGCTTTAATTTTTATAATAAATATATTTTACTATTATTTTGCTTTAGTTTCATGTTTAATTATTTAGTTTTTTTATTTAAAATAATTTATTATTAAATGCGGGGTTATCTTAAGGCTTAAAATAGTATTTTTTTATTAATATTTTACTTTTAAATAGCTTTACTTTTAGTGGCTAGAATAGCTATTTTAGTAAATAATAAAAGTTTTAAGTTACTTTTTATTAATTTAAGTATTAATAAATTATAAATAAGTAATATTTTATAAATAATAAAAAGGTTAATATAGTTGTTATGGTGCTGTGTTATTAATATTATATAAATAGCTAAATATAAAAAAATAAATTTTTATTTGCTTCCTGGTCTTTTTTTTTTTTTTAACTTTTTTAATTTTTTTATTTTATTTTTTTAGTTCCCCTATTTTATTTTTTAAAATTTAATATCTTATTTTTTTATTCTTTTGCTGGTTATCTAATCTTATAGCTTTTATAATAAGGTTTAAAATTTATTTTTTTTTCTTGCCAAAGACTACCATTACTACTATTAAAAATAGTAATAAAAATAGCAAAGGTTCCTTAAATAATTTAAAAAAAAAAGGCAAGTAAAAAAAGGGCGCTATAAATAGTAAAAAAAAAAAAACCTAAAAAGGGTAAAAAAGCTAGTAAAACCTATAGGGTTTTATTACATGTGCCTGTTTATTTAGTAATATTATAATACTTAATATACTTTTGGTTCGCGCTAAAAGCTAGTAATTTAAATAATAATAATATACTATTTTAATTTAGTTATAAATTTAATACTATTATATTAATTTTATGCAAGATTTATTTTTACTATAATAAAACTTACAAGCTGGTAAGTTTTTAATATTTTTTTTTTTATATTTTATAGCTAATTTATTATATTTTTTAGGTTAAAGTAATAATAACAGGGGACGCCTATAATTTACAGCTTTTTATTAAATATTATTATTTTTTTTATTTATAAACTAATAATAAAGGGGTAAAGCTTTTTTTAAAAAATAAAAAGTATTAATAAGGCCAGGAATTTATTTTTTAAGTTTACTTTATAATAATTTAATTACTAAAAACCTTTAAAAATATAAAAAAAGCTTATTAAAAAAAATTCTTTTTTTTAAGCAAGGTAAAAAAGGACTAGCAAAAGTTAAACCTTTAATATTATATAAAAATGCTATTATATCACGCCTTACTTTTTATTATCTAGCTTATAAATCCCTTTACTATTAATATAAAAAATAATACTAAAGTTTTATAGTTATACCTTTGTTTTTTTCCTGGTAATTTAGGCCATGTTTAGTGGTTTATTACTAAATTTTAATTTTAAAAAAAAGTTAAGCTTACCTGTTAGGCTTATTTTATTAATACTTTAGATTTTAATGCCAAACTTACTTATATTAAAACAAAGTTTTTTATTACTATTAAGGGTATTTAGCCAGGTTTATTATATATTTAGTATTAATAGTGGTATTTTTTTATTTTCTTACTTTTTTAAAGTTAGTATTTTATTTTATTTCCGGTGCCTTTTTAACGCCTTAATTATTTATTTTTATTATTTTTTAGTTTAGTTATACCAGGCAATAGCTTAGTAATATTAAGGCCTTGTTTTTTTAATAATACTTTATTTTTTTTTTTTTACTTTAGCGCTTATTACTTTTTAGGTTTATAATTTTTTATAGTTACTTGTAGTTTAAGGCTAAAATARTAATTTTTARGTAGTATTTTATTAGGGTTTTTTTTATTTARGTATATTAAGTATATTTTAACTTRAAATTAGGTCCTGTTTTTACTTTTAATTAAATAATAAATAACTATYTTRCTAYRCTTGCCTTTTTTTATACTTTTAAATAAGATTTARTATATTTAYATTTTTAATAAAAACCTATTAATTATATTTTAAAGGCTATTTTTTTTATTTTACTAGGTATAAGTTTTTATTTTTAATAAAGTTATAGCTAATAATGTTATTAATTTCCTATTTTTTATTTTTTTTTAAATTAGGTATAATTTTTATGTTAATTTTACCGTGCCAAGGCTTGAGTAATAAAATATAAAAAATATTATATATTTAATAATACTTTTTGGGGAGTAGGAGTTAATACACTATAAAATTAATTTTATTTAGTACTTAAAAAAAATTAATAAACTTAGGCTTAAGTTTTATTAACACTTTTAGATTTAAATTTTTGGTATTAAGTTTAATAAGTTATTTTAGCTTAAACTTTATGTCTTTCTAGCCTTTATTATAGTAGGTTTAATAATGTTTTATGTTTTTTTTTTTAGTTTTTTTTATATTTAGCTTAAATTTTTTTAAGTTTTTTAATCCTGGCTAATATAGCTAGTACTTTTATTTATTTAGGGTTAACCTTAAACTATACTATAATTTTTAGGTTTTAGCTATATATAGCCTAAAAAAGTAATATTTTAATAATAGCGTTTTTAGCATTATTATAGGTAAATTATACTATTTTAAGTAGTATAAGCCAGGTATAATAATTTTTTATAATAAAATAGTATAGGTACTATTTTAAAACCTGGTTAATTTACTTAATTTATTTATTAGTTTAAGGGTGGAAAGTAGTTAATAAATATAATTTAATTTTATAATAAAACTATAGTTTTCCCTAATATTTACTTGTAAAAAGGGAATTTTAGTTAAATATAATACCTTTAGGCTGGCTATAATTTAAAGTTTAATTTTAATAAAAAACTTTGGCTAGTTTATGGGCTTGGATTAATATTAAAATAGGGATAAATTAATATTATTTTATATAATAGTTTATTATTATAAAAATAGCATTAACATGTTATTTTTAATATATAGTAAGTAGTAAGCTAATAATAAAATTTATGCTAATTTTAAAAAAAGGGTAATTTAGTTTTAATAAGGCGGATAATTTTTTATAGGGTTAGTGTTAAGGCGCCATAGTGTGTTAATATATAAGGTATAAATAGGTAAAAGTTTTTATTATAGCTTTTATTTTTAGCTAAAAGAACTTTTGTTTTACTAGAAATTTAATTTTTTATAAACTAAAATATTTTACTAAAAAATTATTATAATATGCTTAAATAATTATAGTTTTAAGCCTTTAATTTAGTAAAACATAAATTTAATTTTAAAAAGCTAGTAAATTACTTTTTATAATTAACTAGTTTTTAAAACTTAATTTTTTAGCTTTTTTAACCTAATTTTTTGCCTTTAAGGCTTTAATTTACTTTTAAGTCTAATTATTTATAGATTATAACACTAAGAGTAACTTTATTAAATAATTTAATATATAATTAAAGTAAATATTTTTAATTAATATAGTATTTTAAACTTAACACTAGGCTAAAACCTAATTTTTTTTAAAATTAAACTATATATTTATAATACCACGGTTTTTAAAATTAAGATTTAACTTTGTTTTATCTTAAAAATAAAAAAATTTTTTAAAAACATTAAAGCATTTATTACACCTAATATTTTAGACTTAAATATCTTATTTTTTATTTAAATTAAGCTTTTTTTTATAAAGACTTTATATTAAGTCTAGGCAAGTAATTATTTACACTTTAATACCTTGTATTATTTTTTTTTAAATAAGTGCTAAAAGATCTTTTTTTAAGACTATTTTAGTCTTGCTTTTATATTTTTTAAATAGGGCATTTATAGGGTTATGCTTGCCTAAATAATATAAAATCTTAAAGTTATATATTATTAAATTTATATATTATTTTACTTACTTTTTACTATACTTTTACTGCTGCATAAAAAAATAAAAATTTATATAATTTAATTATACCGTTATTTTATAAGGGAAACCTTTAAGGTATTACCTTTAATAATAAAATAATTAAATAATAGCAAATAGTTTCTTATCTAGGATTAACTAATTAATTTTTACTTTAATAAATTTATAAAACTAGAATATAACTGGATAATATTTCCCTATGTTATTTAATTAAAAATATATTCTAGCTATTCCTGTGTTACTAGTATTTACTTTTAATTATTTTTTTTGCATAAGGTTAAAATAATGTAATAAGGGGGCTTTTATAAAGGTATTAAAAAAAAATTAAAATACTAGCTTTTCACGCTTTTAAAATTATAGGGGCCTAATTTTCTTCCCATGCTATATTTTTTTTATTAAACTAGTTAATAGTAAGGTAATTTATATAAAATTATAAATAAAATAATAATAAAAATTAATAAAACCTAAAAAGGATTATAGGGCTTTATAAAAATAAGGTTTTTTTTATAAGGTTATAGTAGTTACTTATTCCAGGTTTATTTTAATACTATTTTAATTAATTATAAAACCTAGAAATTTTACCTTTTTTTTAAAAAAGGTATATTTTTTTAAATTAGTAAATAATTTAGCCTTGCGTAATTATTTAAAAACTTATTTAATATACTTAACATATTGCTTGGGGTTAATAAAAAAAATTAAAATATTATTAAGGTAAATAATATAAATTTAATCTAAAATATTATAAACTGCAAAATAAATATAACTTTAAAAAGTGGTAAAAGTATTAGTTAAACTAAAAGGTATAATAATATACTTATAGTAACTATATTAATATTAAAAAGCTATTTTTTATTAGTTTTTTTTATAAACCTGGATGCAATAATAAATATTTTTTAAATTAATTTTAGTATAGCGGGTTGCTCCCGAGATCTAGTTAAGAATTTTTAAAATAAAAAGTAAAGGGTATTAATTTTTAACTATTATTTTATTTAACCCTTAATAATTAATATATAATTATAAGCCTTTATTTTTTTTAGGTATAAAAAAAATAGGTGCTTTGGTAGGACTTTTAAAAGGTTTAATATAATTATATTAAATATTTTTATTAATATACTAGCGTAACATGGCTAATTTAATAAGTAAAAAAGGGTAGATTAGCCTATAAAAAGATAACTAGCTATTTATTATTATAATACCATGTATAGGTACTAACTTTAAAAATATTATTTTTATACCGTGTAAAAAAAATATATTTTAAAATATATTAAGTTTAAGTAGTAAATTATTTATTTAATTTAACTTGCCGCTATTATAAACTTTTTTAAGTAAAAAAATAATAATAAATATATAAGCTTAATTCCTGCAAGCCTTTATAAATTTATATTATTTAAAAATTTAATATTTTACTACTTTATTACTAAATTATTATTAATTTACTATTATATAAATATACATGGCTTAGATAGTTATAATAAAAAAAATAATTAAATATTTAATTTTAATTTACTTAATTTTTATATAAGGCTGTTTAAATATTTTTATAGTGCCCTTAAAATTAATAACTTTAATAAATATTTTTTATACTTTTTTTAAATTATCTTGCTAACCGCTGTATCCCTTTAAAATAAAATAAAAAAGTTTTATCTAATTTAAATAAGCACGCTTAATAAATTTTATACTTATTATATTTACCTTTACTTTAATATTTAAGTCCGCCCTGGTTTTAATTTTATCCCGCGGAGCTTTTACTATTATTTTTATTTAAAAATACTTACTTATTTTTATTTTTAGATATTAAGCTGGGGCATAAAACTTTACTTTAACTTTTTTTTATTTTTTTTTTTATATATTTTACTTTTATTTTAATTTATATACTTGCTTTCTTGCTAATTATCTTACTCTTTCTTATAATATTCTTTATTTTAAGGGTTTTTAACCACTATTTTATAAACTTTGGTAGTTTAATTAAAATTTACCAATTAAAAGTTAGGGTTTTATAATAATTTTATATAATTAGGTATAATATAACTAGGTTTCCCGTACTTAAAACATGTTATAGGAATTAATTTTAACTAATTTTAGTTTAATATTATTTTAGTATAATTTTAAAAAGGTTTTATTATGCCAGGAGCTTGTCCCGCAGGTATTTTATTATAATTTTTTTTAAAAGTTTGTCCTATAAAATAACTTTTTTTTTAGGTTTTTTTATTATAGGTAAATTTATATTAATTTTCTTTTAAATTAGTAGTGTTTTCTTCTTGTTTAGCAGGTTTTAATTATTTATTATAATATAAGGTAATGCAAGGTTATAAATATAATATACAAGATTAATATTATAAGGCAAGTTAAATTAGGTATTTTTTAGTATTAGGGAGTTTTGCATTATTAAAATTATAAATTTTATTTTAAAGTAAAGGTAAAAGCTTGCTAAAATAGCATTAAATCTATATTTTTTTATTATTTTTTAAAAAATATTATTTTAACATGGCTAAATAATTAGTAAAATCCCTAGGATCTTGGTCTCTTTTTTAACAAGCTAACTTTAATTTAATTATAGTATTTAGTAAACTAGTTATTAAACTTTTTAGGATTATAGCTATCTATTTTTTAAAGTATTTTTAAAAAAATCCCTAATATTTTTTATTTATACCCTTTAATTTATTAGCATGTTAAATTTAGTTACTTTTATATATTAATTTTATTATAGTTAAAGC
Source organism: Aspergillus mulundensis (assembly GCF_003369625.1). Taxonomy (NCBI): domain Eukaryota; kingdom Fungi; phylum Ascomycota; class Eurotiomycetes; order Eurotiales; family Aspergillaceae; genus Aspergillus; species Aspergillus mulundensis. The sequence continues at coordinate 1,026,982 of NW_020797890.1, read as the reverse complement.
TCCTAGAATTTACTATTAATTTAATCTATATTTTCTAGGTGTTTTTTTAAAGTTTAATTTTAAAGTACCAAGCTAGTTAAAATATTATTATAGGCTAAAATTAAAATTATACTTAAGTATATTTTTATTTTTAATTTTACTATAATTTTTTAGTAAATTATTCTAATATTAATATTATTTTAAAAATATGTTATATTTAGCTAATTAATTTTTTAAATACTTAATATACTTTTTTATATTTTATAATTATTAGGTTACTAGCGTTTCACGAGTGTTTTAATAATTTTTTATAGTAATACTTTTAATAGTTTTAATAATAAAAAATTATTAAGTATTAAAGAGTCCTTTTTTAAGACTATTAAAATAGTTTTATTTAAAAATAAGATATAAGTATACTGGCGGCATAATACATGTTTTATAAGTAGTTAATAAATAAAAAAGTTAAAACTATAAAAACCTTAAGTAGGCTAACTAGGTATAAAACAAAGTATTAAAAGGCTATTTAATAAAGGATTAATATTAAATTTTAAAACCTAAAATATATAAAAACTAACTTTTAGCTAATTATTTTTTACTAGGGCGTTAGCCTTAAATATATTATTAAAATAGTAGTAATATTATTACTACGTGTTAGGTTAATATTACCATAACTCTTATTTTATTAATTCCCTTATTTTATTAGGGCTTGGCACCCGTGGGTGTGACAGTATTATATATTAAAACTATTTTAATAATAGTTTATATAATTATTACTAAAGTGGCTTAGTATAAAAATATACTTTATAAATAGCCCGTGGCCTTAGGTGTAATACCTATAAACTAAATTACCCTTAATAAGTATATTAATATACTACTTAATAATAACTTCCTGGTTAACAGGGCGGGCTATAATTTTTTTTATTATATTAATTTTATTAGCAGGCTTATAAAGCACAAGCTTGTGCTATAAATAGTATAGCTATTTATAAAGTTTTTTTAAAATTATTAATTTATAGCCTAAATAATTTATTATATTAGTAATATAGGCCGCTAGTAGCTAGGTTAATAAAAAAATAGGTAAGTAAGTAAAAAAAATAGTACTATTATTACCTTTAGTGTTAGCTATTATAATAAAAAAAATTTAAAAAATTAAGGGTTTATAAATTACAGGTTTATATAGGTAGGTTATGTATTATTTATATAATTTATTTTTTTATTATTTTTTAAATACCTTTATTAAATTTACTATTATTACAGTTATTAAAAAAAGTGTTACTATTTAAAACAGGCTGTTAATAAAAGTGTTAAATATTAAACAAGCTATTAATAATAGTATTTTTAATATTTTAGGCGGGATAAACTTTGTTCCGGCCTCGCGCATTACTCCCGGCATTAAAGCTTGCGCCCTAGAAATAACGGGACCTACGTCAGTTAAGATAATCTGTTATTATGCTTTGCCTCCAGCCGTTGTTTTTATTACACCACGCTCTCCCCTTTTCTTACCTTACCCAGTCTCACCCTCTATCTTCCTCTCCATCCCATCCCATCCCCCTCCCCCCTCCTCTTCTCCTCGTCATACGCCTCTTCTTTCGCCTATACGTTCTTCTCATATACGTTCAGTTCAGTTCAGTTCAGTTCCTGTTTATATTTATAATATCTGGATTGCCGGACACTTCAGCAACTACTCAACCCACCCAAGGACAAACAACTGCCAAGTCACTGGACCTACTGCCAACTACTGCCTGGCTGTGCAACAAACAATCTCCATCTCATCTCCGTCTCCGTCTCTCCTGGATTCATAGATCTGATCATTTGACCGACTCTCCTTCCATGGCTTCTTAATCCATTCTATACGGTCTGATTTGGTGTTTGCTCGATCTCCCTCCCAGGATCCCCTCTAGGATTCCCCTCCAAGATTCCTCTCCAGGATATCCTCCGTACTCTCCACTGGATCAGGCCTAGTTCGCTCTTCAGCCCAGGACAACCCATCAACTGCTGCCATGCTGGCCCAGCCTCTACCCTTCATGTACCCTCAACCTCAACCTCACCCTCATATGCTTCCAACACCTCCACCTTCACCCCCTCTCTCCCGCTTCTATGCCCCGGAAGACCGTCTTGGATTGCTCCTAGCCAACCGGCTGGAGCTCACCAGCATCCTCGGAGTGGGCGCCTATGGTGTTGTTTACACAGCCGTGGACATCCACACCGACGTGCTCTACGCAGTCAAGGCTCTCAACAAAACTGGGCTGGATCCCCGCCAGCTCAAGTTCCAGCAGCGTGAAATCAAGCTCCACCATATGGCCAGCCAGCATCCCAATGTGGTCTCCCTCGTTCGCATCATGGATTCGGACGACTGCACCTACGTCGTTATAGAATTCTGCCCCGAAGGGGATTTGTTTTCTAGCATCACCGACAAGAGCCACTTTGTCGGGAATGATCCCCTGGTGAAGCGTGTCTTTCTTCAGATCCTGGATGCCGTCCATTACTGCCACTCGCTGGGAATCTACCACAGGGATCTCAAGCCGGAGAACATTCTGGTCACCGACCAGGGAATGACCGTCAAACTGGCCGACTTCGGCCTTGCCACGACCGACATGTTCACCTCGGACTTTGGCTGCGGATCGACATTCTACATGTCGCCAGGTATGTTTTCCTTGGTTCTCGGCACAACAACGCTAACCCTAGCAGAGTGCCAGCAACCGAACCCTCGCCCGATGTCGTACTACCAGTCAGCGCCGAACGACGTCTGGAGCTTGGGTGTCATCCTCGTCAACCTCACTTGCGGCCGAAACCCGTGGAAGCGTGCCTCGATCGAGGACTCCACCTTCCGCGCCTACCTGAAGGATCCATTCTTCCTCAAGTCTATTCTTCCATTGTCGGATGAGATGGTTTGTATCCTCAGCCGCATCTTCGAGCCCAACCCCTCAAAGAGGATTACCATCCCGGAGCTGCGCCAAATCATTCTGGACTGCCCTCGGTTCACGCTCAACCCCATGACTCCTTGGGGTTCAACCACTGGACCTCTCGTCAGCTACATCCACCCCCCACAGGTCGCGCCAATTGATAACCTGAACACGCAACCCTCGGCCTGCTCTTCCGATTCGTCGCAATACTCTGACGCCTTCTCGGCAGTCTCGGACGCCTCATCCTACACCGAAGGCTATTCAGACATGGACAGCATGTCCTCGGTACGGCTGGACGACTACAAGGACGACTTCCCAACCGACGCTCTGGCATGCGGTGAAATGCCGGAGCCGCTTACATCACCGGTACCGGTGCCTGTGGCGGGACCTCTCGTGGTCTGTCAGCAACCCTTCGCCTACCCTATTGCCGTCTGTTAAATTCGGCCTTCGATATGATTTACGCCTACACATTTATCATTCTTCGCACCCTGGACATTTTTCGATTCCCCTTGTATTATCTCCCCGGATCACTGGTTTTCTTTTCTCTCTGGATATACGATTAATAGTTTGCCGGATTCCCTCGAATCCATTGGATCTCCCGTGGACTTGCCGTTGGCCGTGCCATGGGACTTTTACCCAAGGATTGCCCTGGATTGCCTAAGGATAATGCTTTAGCCAATCCCGGAACGATCCACGGACCAAAACCTGGACTTATGATAATATGTTCACATATTATTGGGAGGATTTCTTGGGATTGCACTTGCACTTTTTTTTTTTTACTACTCGGGCTTAATTGTCATGGTGCTTGGAGTTTTGGGTTTATCGTGAGAAAATACCCCGGAGATGAACTTGCATATCTTGTATTTTTTTTTATTGTGGGATTACTTCATGTTGGAGTTGGGACGGATGTTGATCACGTCATCTTGGAAACGGATATACCCGGAGATCTATACGAATGCCGGCTTCTACATTGTTGATAGATAGTCTGGCTTGCTGCTGGTGGCTTGCTGCTTTAGCGCACAGCGCCGATAAATACGATGCTCGAACGACGTCTACCTCTCTGTTCTCCATAACGGACTTATGGTCTGTATGACTTGTCCTCATCCTAGGTTGGAGACGTTCTTGAATCAAGGTTCAACTTGACGTTATCCCTTGCAGAGCACTTTTGTTTCCTTTCAAGGTTAGCTCTTGAATTATATATAGCCTTTGTATAACAATCATGTACATAATAACTCATTGAACAATCCATCTCGACATTGACGCTTACTGCCCAGCCTCGGGTACTTGTATTTGTAGATACTCGACGGGCACATGGCCCTACTTATCAAGTACCAAATCGAGCACCAAATCGAGCACCAAATCGAGCACACCCAAGTGTACCATGGAGTACATCCAAAATGTTCACTTCGCATTTAGGATCCAACCCAAGAAGCTGCTCACTCGAATACACCTCAACATATACTAATCTACATATTCCTCCCCCCCGTAACCCGAATCGTCTCCCCATTAACATAACTAAACAACGGACTAGCAACAGCAAGGACACTCCTCGCCGCCTCCTCCGGACTCGCCGGCCTTCCCAGCGGAATATCCGGATACGCAGGCTTCCCATCTTTCCCAGCCCCCTCCTTCGCCGCAACCTGCTGCCCCGGAATCCCCAGCGCAACCTTCGTCCCGTCGGGCGTCGTAATGAACGCCCCCTTCTCCTTCGCAGCCGTCAGACGGGTCTGCACGAACCCGAACGCGATCGTGTTAGAGCGGACGCCGAACTGCGGGCCCCATTCTTTGGCGATGGTGCGGGTTAGTCCGACAACGCCGGCTTTTGCCAGGGCGTAGTTTGCTTGCCCGCTACGCGCACATCTATTTGTTAGTATTGGGTGAGCAATGTGGGAGGGGACAACGCACGCATTTCCATGGATCCCACTCGTACTCGAGATATTGATGATCACGCGGGGCTCCCCGTCTTTAACCCGGAAGTACTTCGCCGCCGCGCGGATGAGCTTGAACGGCGCCGTGTTGTGCACGGCGATCATGGTGTCCCATTGCTTGTCTGTGATCTATGCCCACTTCAGTATCCCCGTCACATTGCGCCGCTGGCAATCTGGCAATCTATAAGTAAGAAGCCTCCACATGCAGAACATACCTTATGAATAACCCCATCCCACGTAAAGCCCGCATTGTTAACAATAACATGGATCTTGCCGTTCCCGAATTCAGCGGCCCTGTCAACGAGCGTCTGGATGTAGGCATCGTCCAGGATATCGCCGACGACGGCGACGGCGCGGTTTGGAGACGCCGCGTTGATGGCGTTGACTACCGCATTTGCTTTTTCTACCGCCCCGACGACGTTAGCTTGAGTTCTGAGGACTGGTGGATAGATGGATCAGCGTACCGCCGTCAATGTCAGCGACGACGACCTTTGCGCCCTCGTTTGCGAACAGGCGGGCTGCTTCCGCGCCGATGCCTTGGCCGGCGCCGGTGATGATCGCGACTTGATCGGCGAGCAGGCCGCGAGGGTAGTTTAGGTGGGCGTTTAGTTGGGAGAGGCGGGAGGACATGATTACGATTTTTATGGGTTGGATGTTTGAGGAAGGGTGGATCGCAAGAAAGTTGGGGGGCGGAGTGATACTATGTAGTTGGTTATAGTTGCGGGGGGTTTGCCGAGGCCCGTTACGGTGCAGCCGAGAGCCGTTCGGTTGAGCTCAGTGTTGCCGACTAGTAGAGCAAAGGCCACGGAGTTCTTGAAATATAAGGTGCAAGGTAAAGTGTGTCATTAGATTACTATTAGTGACGGTGATAGGCTAGTAGCTGGGTAAATTGCAAAGACATTCTGCCTCGGACATCGCATGAAGGAACGTATCAGTCATCGCCTCGGACCCTCCAATAATCTGCTGCAGCCAGTTCCCTCCCAGTCCATCCTCGAAGCCGGCCGCTCCCTTGAGGAGCCCCAGCGTCTCCTTGCAGAGCAGGAGGCGGCCGCGGATGAGGAAGCGGCGGACTCGGCGCGCCTCGTCTGCGCCCATCTCATACTCTCCGTAGCCCACCTCGCGATGCCCCTCCCTGGACTGCGGAAGGAGCTCATACGAGGTCCAGTAGTCTAAGAGCTGGAGAGTCAGCTCGAGGGTGGACATGCAGAGGATAAGGCTAGTATCGTTGGTGCTATGGTTGTCCTTGTGTCCGCTTGGGCACTGCAGGAATCCGCGACACACCGAGAGCGCTGCTTGCACGCCCTGGAGCATCTGATCAAACCGCAGCTGGGCTGGGCTGACGACCATCTGGCGGAGATGATCATGGTAAAAGGCTAGCGTCTCCGAGCAGTCACAGGTTGGCCGTAGGGCACTCGGGACGTGTACGGCAAGAGGAAAGCTAGTCAGTCCTTTCGTGATGAACTCTTTTTGTAGGAACGTCGGTGACATTGAAGCCGCGCATGGGCTATCAGCCATCGTTTCTCCATAGAGCGAGGGGTATTCGCAGTCGGCTAGGAACATGGAAGCATCGGGTATCTCGCCCATCGGGCTTTCCAGCGGCTGGTCAATTGGTAGACTCTGCGCAGGTTAGCGCTGTAAAGCATGCAACGGGTAGGAACTACCTCGGTGTCGCTGCGCGCGAATCCCGGGCTCGATATGGCTTCTAAGTTCCGTTTGGGCAGTCGATCACCCGAAGTAAAAGCAGCCTTGCTCTCCTGCAGTTGCCCCAGCTTCCGGAGCGTGGATCGATTCTTGCTCCCCTTGGGCTTGCCCGACCGGTTGGCGACTCGGTAACGGCACGGTAGCCCATGGCGGAGGCAGCGAATGCACGTATCCTTTCCAGACAGATTGCACTTGACCTTGGACTGTCTACAGTTCTCACAAGCAGTCCGAAGCTTCGGTGTTTCTCCACTAGCGGAGGAGGAACCGGATTCCATCGATGAGGGTAACTGGTCTTGATGTTATGCAAAAGGAGTGGTCGGCAGTCAGCCAGGGAAAGAAAAAGCACAACTCTAGGCTGTCAGCCATGTATCCCCCAAGCGCTCTGATTATATAGACATGACCGTATATATCGTCGAGCTCAGTTATACTTGACTGAGGACCCGAGCACAGACATAGTCAGCCGTTGTGAAACCCAAGAATTCCGTCTGATCCACCTCGCATGGCTCCAACCAACTGCGATTTATGGCTAATCTGCACATCTCAGCAGTCCAACTGACACCAGCCTCCAGAAACCTAAGCAATCCAGGCCAATCATCGTGCATGCCGCTGGTTCCTGATAGGAGGCGAGAACAGCCGTCCAGGCCACTGCCTAAGCACGGCAATGCCGATGAATAAGCTTAGGTGCGACGTTGTGTACAGCAATGTACAAGCAGTCGGGGACAACTCTCCCAGCGTGTTGGCCATGAGTTCCAGGGAAATTTCCTTCATCTTGAGGGTACCCAATAAGAACACATCCTCTGGCCGAGGAAAGCATGGAAAGCATACTCGGGAGCAGGCCAGCGCACCATGTGAGTTGTAACCAAATGCAGCAAGTCGTCCCTGTTTTTAGCTTGCGACACCGCACAGGCAGTGAAATCACAGGCCTCGACAGCGCACCTTTCTTGCAGCTTCTCTCTATTACAGCCTCCTTTTGCGGTGTACTAGGGTTCTTTCGCTAGGTGGTCCCCAATTTAGGGCAAACTCAAGACTACTCGCAGTCGCACAGTCAACCCTCTTTGGTTGGACAAATCTCGTATGGTGAGCGTCAGCGCGAATTTGTCACCGTCACCACGTATAGCATGCTGAGATTGGATCAGTGCCAAATTCTGGACACCAAGGTAACGTGCTATCCACCCAGCACTTTTCTTTTTGCCTGTTCGTGTGATCAACACGTTTTTGCCGTCCACGAATCACAGCAGATCTTTATAACGGACAGCTTTCTGCAATCCCGCTATGCCTATAGTCAAAAGCCCTGAAGAGCCCTGTCAGATGAGCCACCGCGGCGCAGACAACAAGCACATGAAAGATCTGATGCGAGCTGCCCCAAAGATCGAACCTCCCTGGTCGCAGCCGTTCGGGGACTCGGGCTGCATATATCCCCGCACCCAGGATGTACAAAAATCCCTGAAGCAGAAGCCAGCCGAGGCCTATCTGCCGCATCATCTGGTCACGCCCGTAGAGCTGCAGACCGTGGACGACGGGAAAAACCGCTGACAGGCCCATACCAACAAACATGGCTGCACGGAATGGACGCCAGCGGGGGGTCCGGAACTGGGGGAAGATCGATACCACAACGCAGCCAAGGCCAATCGTGCATATCATGGACCAATACAGCCTCTGCAAGTCAGGAACGCAGTAGAAGCCGTAGTAGACGCTAGGTACAAAACTACCCACAATCAGTCCTACAATGCCAATGTAGTCAAACGTGTTGCCAATGCGTGCCACAGTCGGGGAATGGTTCGAGATGGTATGGTAGAACGCCGACATCCCCAGACAAAATGCTGCTCCCGCAAAGAAGCAGCCAAAGGCGTGGATATCGCCATCGGTGGCGGTTTCATAGCGTGGGGCAAGGGCCCGATAAAGTTGAAGAGCGGCAGGGATGGCCAGTACAGATGGCAATAGATGGGAGTAGATGTTCACAGTCTCGTTGTGAATATATGTCAGGGACTGGAACGAGCCGAGAAACGAATACGATGCCGGTCGATACCCTGTATGGATATGCTGATTATCGCGCTGCCAGTGGGGCAGATCGTCCCAATGGACGAGCGATCTGATAGCCCGGGGGGGATCTTCCAGGACTGCAGTAGCAACAGAGGCTGTCTGACAGCTTCCTGGATCCTTCTTATGGCTTTCGGTGGGACGACGCTGACGAGGTGGCATCGCGAATAAGCAAAGAAATGGAACGTAGAGTAGCGTGACCAAGTAAAGATAGCCAATGCGTAGATGCAATAGATGCAGTAGATGTCCGTAAATTCTTCAGGGCCTCATAATGAACAACGAAGATGTATCCGAGTAGAAGATGGAGAAGAATAGTTGAGCCCAACATGTCTACTACAGGATGTTGGGACAAACAGGGCAAACGAGACAAACTCGGCAGTCGGACCCGCAGTCTGGAGGCCCACTTTGCATCGTGCCTTCCCCGCGGTCTCATCGTCACGAATGATTCGCATCACACAGACTGTGCCATGTATCGCACAAATATCAGCTGCGAGACGTCTTCATTCCTTCAGAGCCCGTCGCATACACTCGTTCTCTGGTGACGGAGGCCCGGGATTCATATCCTGCATACCATATCTGACCTCATTCTACGGAGTATACCGAATGCCAGTTCGGATTAGCTGCAGCTATGAGTGGTCGAGCTCCTCCAGCGAAATGGCCTCATAGTCGTCTGAAACCGGTGGCGGACTCCCTTGAGACTGTGGGATTCGTGTCAAAGGGAGATCGCAAGTATGTGTCTAACGACTAGTCCGAGGCACAAGTTGACCGATTTGACCACACAGATTGCTGGACCACAAAGCCCAAAAGGACTATTACGACAAGATTGTAGCCAGATATATTGAGTTCTGTGCTCGCCATTCCAAGAACCTAGATGCAGCCTGGTTATCTCTCCCCCGAAGCGCCTCGAACGATGCGACGAAAAACCCGCCAGCTTCCGTTTCACAATCCACCAAATCGGCAGTGTCACCCGGTCCCTCAGCTGCCACAGAGTTGTCCACCCTCCTTCTCTCCCTTCGTAAGCTTCGCGAGGCCGTATTGGCCACCGCCTCGACCACCCCAATCGCCTTCTCCCAGCGCGTCCATGTGTTCTCCATCAAGGTCTCCATCCAAGCTCGACATCCACCGTCCTACTTTCCTTCCCTGCGCCACCTTCTCGACGATCTTCACACCCCTTCCAACCCGTTGCCGGAAACTGAGCTAAAGTATCACACCTCGTACCTCATTCTGGATTATGCGTGCCGACAGGAGGATTTGGTTGCCGCTTTTGAGCTGCGCGCCCGTGCGCGCAGGCAGTACAATTTCCACTCGCGCGAGGTTGACCAGATCCTGCAAGCCATTGCACATGACAACTGGATTGTATTCTGGCGGGTCCGAAAGGAGGTCGATTCTGCCATGCGCGCAGTCATGAATTGGGCAGAAGACAGGGTCCGGCGACATGCTCTCAAGGCAGTTGGTAAGGCGTACCTCGGCGTCGACATTGCGTGGATCGTCGAAGGCTGCACTGGAGACTCGACTTGGACTTGGGAGACGCTGGCAGAGAGAGAAAAGCTAGGCTGGGAGAAAGAGGGTGACAGGATTATCATCCGGAAACCGAGGTCGAAGCCTAGACCCGAGGGCAATCTTACGCCCATCCAGGAGAAAAGCACGGGTTGATTACGATATATTTGTTAACTGCATAGCGCTCCGGAGCATTGGTGACGGCGTTCGGTAAAGGTATTGGTCGTAGCATTTGAAGTTATTCATACATACCACACACACTGTACCCGCGTTCAAGTAGCTAGCGCCATCACAACTTGAAATCTGCATTCAAGCGATCTAGGTTTGTATGACCTGTGACTGGCTGTTTGGCAATGTTTTCGACAAGCGTATGTTTCAGTTGTACAGCTTTGTCAGAGCACAGCTCATAGACGGTCGCCAGATTGAAAACAAGACTGGAGAAGGAGTGCTGTTCCTGAACCAAGGATTCCAAAACCCCGCGTGCCTGAACGGTCAGTATATTAATCCCTGACTCGTACAACAGGTCAGCCACATACCTCACTTAAGCGGCCAGTATACAAGAGACACACAGCCAGATTCTGGGAAACAACCGCCTCGTCCGTTTCTCTGCTCTTGTTGCCTAGAATATCGCGCCATTCGATAACTGCATCGTCATAGCGGCCCTCAGCCATACTAAAAAGAGGCTTGAATATTGCGTCCTCGGTATCCGCCAAACCCGCACACAATTGCCTCGCAGCATCTACATCGCCAATGGCAAGTAGAAGAAGTACCGCTCTCAGCTTTATAGCATCGTTGGCTGACTCCGTGATCCTCAAGCTCTCCAGTGATCTCTTTGCCGCGTTAAAATCTCCCATTTCAACCAGTGCGTTTACCGTCCGCACCCCAAGATCAGACAGCCTCTGTTTCCAGATTTCACGTTCCGCTGGATCGATGTCTGGACGCATGATCTCCCTGCGAGCTTCGAGTCCGATCTCGTACAAGCCTCCGATTCCCCTGCGCGGGTCTCCAAATCCGATACTTTGCAGCCGGATGGCTAGAACGCGGAGCGGCCACGGCGCGATATGTTGAGAGGAGCTTGATTCGTGGTCAGGAGCATCGGCCGCTTCAAGTTCGGGTTCTACGTAGTAGAACGTGGAGCTTAGGTCTTCCAGCGCCTTTGACTCTTGGGCTGCAATGTTCGTATTTCCGGAGAGCTCCAGGCATGCAAGACGTGTGTAGAAAAGCGCAAATATCAGCTTGGTATCCGTCGGGGATATCAGAGGTGATGTTAGAATCGTGCCACTTAGGTAGGCCGCTAGAAGGAAATGGCCTTCAGCCAGGAGTCTTTCGAGGGTGACGAGTGACGAAGCCAAACTCTCATCAGACTTGGGGGATATAAAGTCCGACCGCAAGGCATGCGGGATGTCAACTTGTGATAGAGAATGATAGTTGTCATAGCGAAGAAGAAACGAGAGGTCCTTCTCCAGTTCTGGTGGAAGTTCTGGGGCTAGAGGGTCCAATGAGCTGAATGATTCTCCCGTATAGATCCCATAGTCTGCCGCATTTTGATGCAATGGTGTGGGAATCTTGCTTAAGCTCTCAACCTTCAGAGGGCTAGTAGTAAATGTCATTAGCATCCACCAAGAGGCATATACTTTAGATTACGCTTACTCGTCTGGCTGGTCTAATGGCCCTTTGGTTGAGCTACGCGGTCTTGATGCTGGGTATCTAGTTAACTCCATGGGTTAGGCAGCAAGATAGCTGTTCAGCTCTTACATCGGGAGACATTGCGGCCGTGCTTGTGGCCGTCCATGGCGTAACCTTAGTCTGCAAGTTGAAAAATCCAGCGTGCCTAGGGTTCTTTGAAAATAATATGGGTGATATATATCAAAGAAAAAGTACCAGACTGAAACCGAACACAACTTCTAGACTGACCGAGAAATGAGGTTATTTAGTTCCCCAACGGGGATCTGCCTAATCTGGGGGCGCGATTCTGCCCGAAGGCGGTGAGGAGATCGGCGAAGATGGCAAGTTGGCCCCGTTTTTGTTTGTTGCATCGCCTTTGAAACATCTACAAGCCACACTTGACCTCTCTTTATTGTCTCATCCGTTCAACTTCAACTCTTCACCCCGTATCCTCCTAATCAGCTCAGCTGCCCTTTATTTTTGAGATAAGAGCTATTGAATCTCCATCATGTCGGTTCTTACTGAAGAACTCCGCTCCCGAAACTTTAGTACGGCGATCATATCAACTTGTTGACAGAAAGCAGGCAAAGCTAACAGCTCAACCTTCAGGTATCTACGGTCAATGGTTTGTAACCTCTTTCCGTCCAGAATATCGTTTCTTTCCCTCGTCGTAATGTTGCGCATCGTCGAACTCTTCGGATGAATCATGGTTGCCTGGAATCTCAACTGGATATGCTTGGCATTATTTGCGCTGGAAATCCCCGGATAAGCGCCTGCTATTGAGCATTCGCAGACCTCCATGCCCTCGACAACTCGATATAATGCCACTGTAATCTCGAAGTGGATTGCTAACCTGTTGCTGTTAGGACGGGCGTGCTGTGCATCATCCTGTGTCTTGCCGTCGGCATCGCCAACATTTTCTCCTTCAATGCGGTGCTCATCGTTTTCAGTATTCTGTGCATGTAAGCCGACGCTCAAACTGCTTTACCGTGCGTCGAAACTAATTTGTTCAGTATCTCCGGCTGCATCCTCGTCTTCACTGAAGTGCCCTTCCTCCTCAGAATCTGTCCTACATCCGCGAAGTTCGATACCTTTATCCGACGTTTCACAACCAATTGGATGCGTGCTTCGATGTATCTCATTATGAGCATTGTTCAGTGGCTTAGTCTGCTGTCGAGAGCTTCGAGTCTGCTCGCCGCGGCCGTTTTCCTCCTCTTCGCTGCTCTTTTCTATGCGCTGGCTGCTCTCAAGAATCAAGAGTTCGTCGGTAGCAAGACCCTGGGAGGAGCGGGCATCGCGCAAATGATCGTATAATGGAGCACCATCAATGCCCCTGGACCGATTCGTGCTGACATTAGTCCGCGCTTTGAATTGCCTCGTATGAAGGAAGGCAATGAAAATGAACTAGAAAGGACGTGCTGAGTTCTACCTGTGTCCACTGCGCTACGATTACGAATTGACGCTGCTGTTCTCAAGCCCCGTTTCGCTATTCAAGATTTTGTACTAGTATCTCGTGTTTGTTTGAGGAAGCCAGGCCTTGTCTGAGACTCGAGTTGGCTTTTGGAGCACTTATCCCTGATTTCCACTTTGTATGGGTCGGATCTGCATTGTTATATTGTGTCTATTTCACAAGGCCTTGCTCTCGATCGTATGTGATTGTTATTGGCTGGTCAGTGCTATACTTGTTCTACTGTATACCCTAATACAAACATCCTGGTGATGACTATCTTTGACCTAGAATACCTCGAATAGGGCGGTAGATGGAATTCCATTCATGCCTTGCCTCATTACTCCTTTACTCCCAATACTACCGCACCATCCCGCAGATCTTATGCATGCCATGCCTGCTCGCAATCATGGACTATGGAGTATATATCCGTCGTCCATTCAGGCCCGATGGCGGGCTAACAGCTCAGGGATGATAAGACATGTCACATACCCAAGGCACAACCTCGTGCTGGAGATGGTTATCAACTAATCATCACTTACTGCCATTGTCCCGGTCCGTGAAAGTTACCTCGGCGTCAGACCTGCGTGAATAACCTCTGACAATGCCGTTGCGCATTCATACTGCACAGCCTCTTCCGCCGTATGGATCTCGCTGAGCACCGGCCGGAAGTGACAAGTAGCAATGGGTATACTTCGTAGCCCTTTGACGTCATGGAGATGTATGCAAAGCAGTGGGTCAACGGCGCGTACGGAGTACAGGTACCTTTACAGTACTCCCAGATACCCCGTTTTGAGAAGGTGCTGTACGGAGTAATACCAGGGAGGGCGGTGTATTTCTTCTGTATTTCTTCTTCTTGTTCTCCTTCGTTTCACGCTGGAATCTTGCATACATTGCTGATGTACCTCGGTGAGTAGTTGCAAGGCTCCCAACTCTATGGGAGGTGCTTAAAGTATGCTCACAGATGGGAGCCCATGAGACATGCCTACAATACCTGTAGCCCTATCAGTAGATAACTCACTTGATCCTTGCCGTTGCCCTTACCCCTGTACCTGTCCTAGGTTGTAGGTAGAGGAGTTTGATCCAGTTGCCGGGACAGGACAGATTCCCTGCTGGGATCACGGGGTGGGAATGTCCTTGCGGGAAATTTGGCGAAAGATAGGCGCCGGTCTACATATGTCTGAGGGATGCTAAATCTGATACGGATCTCAATGCACGAACATACGAAGTATAATGGTAGGGGACTTACGGGACAATCGATGGAGATATCCACCTCACTTTCTTGCTCAGTACCAAGTTGCGGACGCTCGAGAGCTCAACTGAGCTAGGGCTTTCTCGCCAATGAACTCTGCAGCCCACGACATTCTGGTTCTCTCGGAATCATTCAGCGTCACAGCTTTGTTTTTCCATGGACCAGGCTCGTGTATACGTTAGATTTAGCCGAGGAAGAACTATACGAGCGTTCTACGTCATTGCCTAGAAACAACCCCTCAGCAGCTACCCCGCATTATCCCACGAAACGACTTTCCTCGTTGACCTGGGTATCTTAGCTTGGAGTGCGACATGGCTGGCCAGGGGTGGTGATGGGGGAATGATTATTGCAGGAGAAACCTGGTTCATACAACCCCAATCTCGGTCGAGGCAGTGTGATGAGACGCCTGGTTGTCAAAGCGGGAGTCAGGAGTTAGGACTGATCGAGTGTCCACGGACCACGCCTCAATGCTCACCCCGTGGCCTTCTGCAGGTGAGGTTGCAGTATCAGTATGTGATAGTTGGTCTAGCCCTGCGGCGCGTCAAGGCAGCGATGTTTTGATGCCGCTTAGTGGCTTGAGACAACTCGGCGGAGGACTTTTGCATCCTGAATAGCGGTAGTTACCTGTTGACCATGTGTGATATGGGAGATAGAGAGATAACTATCTTCAGAGTACTCGCGCCTTGAAGTCATATCAGTAAGTCCCAACAACAGATAGGAGATCAACCTATGAAATGCCTCGGCTTGAAATCGATTGAAGACGACCGGCTCAGGCTGAGTCACAGCCACAGACCGGCTGCTGTATCCTCGATACGACCTGAAATAAATACATCCACCAGGAGCGGCTAGGAACGGGGGATCCTCAGGCTCAAACTTTTCTGGGGCTAATAATATCCGTAATATGCCCCACTGTAGCCCGTGGAACGAGGTGCAAATTACAGTCTTGGATTAAATGTGTATGCAAAAGTTGCTCTTGGACTTGGTGCCACACTGTTAACGGCCCATTCATAGTTTGTAGAGCACAGCTTTGGCAGGTGCTTCGCGCTCCATGGAGAAAGCCCTCGTGCCGTCCTCAAGTTGCGGTTCCTGTGGCGGAGAGCTCAAAGGCAGTCTAGTTCAGGAACCGCACACCGGGATGGTGGCCGTACTTTGGGAGTCTATACTTCGCAGTTGGCAAAACTTCGATCCTCCACGATGATTGTGGCCGCGGTCACCAGTGCAGAGGCAGCAAACCAGCCTTATGTGTGCCCCACGTGAGGTTCCTGGAGCTGGTCCGCCCCCAACTCTTTCAAGGGGGGCTTCCGGCCCGGGGCGCGCAGGGGCACAATATACTGCCTTCTTGGAGTGTAGAGGCATTCGCAACGTGGCTTGGATGCCTACAAATGTCACTCTTTGAGCACTTTCGTGAGGCCAGCGACAAATCTCAGGCAACAGCCAACAAGATGCCATAACTAGCTTACTGTAGATATGAGACGGGCTTGAGATAACTTGATATTGTCCAATGGCGCGCTTCCATGGCACACGAACGATTCTATATTTCTGTTCCTGCGTACGGGGTAGGTGCTGTTTCCTGTGTTGTGAGATTCATCGAGGCGTGATTAAAAATTGAGGCAATCATGTCCAGGATGCTTGAGGCCAACAACCGACAGCACGTTGTCGACCGTTTGATGAGAGGGCTCCAAGTAGCTGGATGCGGTGAAGGAAAGCAGAGCTTTGAGGGTTAGGCTATAGCCCATCCCATAGAAGGACTCACGGTGATCCCCCGAAAGTGTGGCTGACCGCTTCGGGTGATGTGGCCAGACACCGACCAGTCAGGTGCAACTTGATAATCCACACCCTGCCTAGGGCACATGTTTTGAGAGTGCATCCAGCGGTCCTGACTTCAGATTTTTACGGACAGTGAAGTCAACTCATTCGTGCCAGGATATAGCGTGTTCGCCTTTGATGGGATTCCATGAGCACCGAATGGTCTCTGTATAAGGCTGCCAATAATAATGTCAGTGACGACAGGGACGCTGACCTGCGCAGCTACCCCACTCAGCAGGGTCTTGGACTCTTCGATCGATCCAGGCCTGTGATTCAGGCCATGTGCATGAAGCAAAGTTTTCAAACTGTACGCCGGATACAGCTTAAGTGATAAAAAGAGCTGATACTTTGTTGTGGCCAACTATATCCGTAGCAGTACTCTGTAAAGCAGGCCGGCCAAAATTGATATGTGCTTCCAACCGGGCCGGGTCTAGCCCCGCTTGAACGGAGATCTTTGAAGGCCATGGCGAAGAACTTCAGGTGAACTGATAAGAAGCACTGCAAGGAACTCATACTCGAGAGAAAACCCCCTGGGCTCTGATCCAGACCATATGAGCGATTAACGTTGTCTTGATAAAGAAGCAGGCTGCCGATCTCCGCGCCCCTGGGCACAGTCTCTGAGTCTATCATGCCTTGTATCTGGCCCTTGAGTCAATGCGGGATGGCCCCAGGATGGCCCCAGGTACGGGATACCTTGGAGATTTGGCTCTGAGACGTTATGCATGCCAGTCAAGAAAATGCCTCATCTGAGACCGAATGGCGGAAAACAAAAATTTGGCGACCGCAATCGGCCACGGACTTTCTAAAACGGAGAGAATGCGTTTGTCTTGTCACAGGTTGCGCAAGATTGTAAGGCAGCACTTGTATAGACAACCCCTCATAAGCAGGCCCGGGAAGTTGATGCTGTTAGGGTGTTAGAGCTGCTGATACTCCGTAGAGGTTGTTGCAGTAATGCTCTCTGTCCGTACTCCATCAGCCTGAAAACTTTAAAAAATGGCAGTGCAGTACGGGGTCCGCGTAATTGCAACGAGCGAATCTGTTGGCTCACAGCCCCGAAACGGTCACCATACGGTTTCTAGACCCAGGCGCGGCCCTGGCATGGCGTCAGAGCACGTCACGCGCGGGCAGAGTGGGCCGTGGCAGCAACAAAGCGGTTAGGCGGCGTTTTATGGCCACCGGGTTTCGTACATGGCCGTAATTCTGGTTTTGCAGCTTCAAGTCATACATCATCTGCTGCTCCTGCTGCTCCTTTTGCTTTGCCCTTTCAATTTGTTTCAATTCTCCAGATCTCCTATACTGCCATTCTCGATACTCTTCCTCCACAATCTTATACTCACGTTTGCTGAGCTCTCGCATTGCTCTACCACTTGATAGCTTCTCTCTACCTTCCTCGGCTATCACAACTACTATATCTGTGACCAGTGTCTCTTCGGTGAGTGCATCTCTCGAGATTCCCCCTATATCACGCTTCAGAAACGTTCCCCAGAGTTGAAAGAATGTTGCTCCTGTTTTCAGCTGCTCCGCGGCGGACAGGGGCATCCTATTATTGGCTTTCTTTATCTTATCTATAGGACAATGCCCTGTTTGCACCTGGCCTATGCAGTTTCCCCTCCTCGTGCTCGTTTCGGGGAATTTGAAGCCAAAGCCTATTTCATATTGGCCCAGATAAAGGACTGGCAAGCTCTGCAATTCATTCTGATTGTGTTGTTGCGGGCATTCCTCCTATACCTCGTCTAGTGCCAATCGTCAAACTGCCACGCAGCCTTTCAATTGCTGGACAGTGCCCGATAAGCTAACCAGTGCTCAGTTCTAGCTCCGCTCGATTGACTTCACATACAAATTCATAATGACAACGCAAACGGGCCCCGTCATACCCCCTCGGCCAGCGAGGTCACCTCTTGAAAAGTCCGCAGACATGCCGAAGATACCTCCCCGTCCTACCCAGCGCATTGATCGCACTGCGTCCCCCATGGGCTCAAATTACGCACCCTCTCCTTTAAATGAGCCTCCAAACGGATCGACCTTGTCCAAAACTGTTTCCAATGATTTGCCCTCTCGCCCACCTAGTGTGGCGATACCATCGCTCGGCGAAGAAGGCATTGAGTACCAGGATTTGGATGCCCTGAACGCTTCGGACAGCCAACATACTGCCCCCGCGGAGACCCGGAATGTGGCTAGCGATCTGAAGCTCCATGCGCCTCGACCTTCTCTTCCCACCTCTAGCGCCAAGGCCAAGGTGCAGGCCGTCACCCGCACGGATTCCAGCCAGGCTGCAGCTGCAGGGTTTGGAACGATAGGCTCAGCGGAGCAGGATGAGCAGTCGGAAAGACCCGTCAGATCCATTTACTCTGTCCAAGGTTCGCGAGCGGCCTCCTCGACGACATCTTTCGAGCGCCCACACTCAATTCATGATGAGGAGCATGGTATTCCCGAGATTGGTCAGCGAGTTCCAATGTTAGCCAATGCCGGTGATGTACAAGCTCCTTCTCCCAGCCCTTACCTGGAGCAGCCAAGTTCGCGGTCTGGACGCGGTCACCACCGAACTCGCAGTGGTCGCGAGGCTTCCCTGCCTCCGGGTAGCTACGGCCTACATGGACATGGTGTGCCCTCCAACGACAAGTTCGAGAAGGCCTGGTATGAGAAGCATCCAGATGAATATGTCAAGGAGGAACAAGGACAGTACGGATCCGGCGTGGGTACGCCACGACCCGATTGGGCTTTGAGTAGCGATGATTTGAACAAGATCGTTCTCGGCTCCGCCATAACTGGTTCAGGACTAGGTGAGTCTACATAATTGCGATATATGGTGGGGTTGTGCTAACGAAAGTTCAAGGGACGTCTCCTGCCATTACCGGTACACCAGAAGAGGAGGTCGGATACCTCGCATCTGATGAATACAGCCATCGCCTTACATCTCCTCCGCCAGACTCAAAACGTGACTCCCGTCCTGCTATTGAGTCCCCTCTAAAGAATGCAAGCGTTCCGGCAGTAGACGCGGGTGAACAGAGTAAGGAAAAGCCTAGCTTTATCCACATTGACGAGCCGTATCACCACCGCGACCACCCTGATGGTTTCGCTCATACGCCAGATCCGGAAGAAATCGCTAGCCGGGCACAGGGAGAAGATGATGAAGAGCCGATTCTAGCTGCTGATGAAGTGCGCCCTGAATCTGCTTATCTGCACGCTGCAGTGTCCCCTACTTTCAGCCGGAGGGAAAGCCATGATTACGAAGGCCGGAGTCGGACTCCTAGCGTCAACGAGAGTCGCTCGAATAGCAGAAATGCCACCCGTCGTGGCAGTACTCCTGCTCTAGCCAGGTACAACTCTCATGAAGATCACGCGCCCCTCGAAGATGTCGAGGAGTACGAGCCGCTATTCCCCGAAAATGAGTCGAAAGAGAACAACCCCATGTCCGCAGCGGAACGCTTCAAGAAGCGCCCAGACATGCTTAAGCACCGATTCCCAAGTGAAGATATTTGGGAAGACTCGCCCAACAGTCACCAGCTTCTTACCACCGTATCCACACCGGATATTCCCAAGGAAAGCCGCTTCGAGCTCCCGGAGCAAGAGGAGGCGCGTAAAAGTCGTGAACCCAGTATCGACAGCCACCAGGTTGCGCAGCGTATCTTGAATGGAGAAGAGCCGACGGCCTCCCGCCCGGGTCTCGCAAAACAGAGGTTCCCTAGTCGGGATATTTGGGAGGATGCTCCGGAGAGTCAAACGCTTGTGACTACGATAGAGCCTTCAGAAGAGAAGCAGGCCACGAGCCCGGATGTGCCATCCAAACCAACCATCCCAGCCCGCCCTGAGAAGAAACAGCCTCCTCAAGTGGATGCCTCGACGAAACCGACCTCTCCTGTGGAGAAGCGACAGCCACCCGTTATCCCTGACAGACCCAAGCCTCAGATTCCTGCACGACCAGCAAACCGCTTCTCGCGATCGAATGGTGAAGAGGCACAGGACGCGTCCGTCAAATCAAAACCAGCTGTCCCGGCTCGCCCAATGGGAGGCAAAATCGCTTCTATCAAGGCGGGCTTCCTCTCCGACCTGAACTCCCGTCTGCAACTTGGCCCGCAAGCACCTCCAAAACCTCAACCAAAGCAAGAAACCCCCGCTGAAAAGGGTCCGTTAAGTGACGCTCGAAAGGGCCGAGCTCGTGGACCCGCACGGAGAAAGCCTGCTGTCGAGAGCACCAGCCCCAGACTGCCGACCATCCCCGAGATCAAGATCACAGAGACATGGAACGTTTGGGAAGTTCGTGAGGACGGCAAGCTAGTTGTCGGTGACGGTAACAAGGGCGAGCAGTCTAGCACAACCTCGACCTCATCAGATCCCTCGGGTTGGAACACCCCGATGGCACCGCCCTTGGCTCGAAACATGTCAGGTGGTGCAGTCGATCCCCCAAGACAGCCCGTGAAAGAACAAGTTCCCGAGTCAACGCCTACAAATACAATTCCCGAGTCAGAACCAGAGCCCGCGGAGGCGGAACCTACCAAGGAAGAAGAACTATCATCTACCATACCAGGTGGCTTTGACTCCTCGGAGGAAAAGGTCGCGATACCCTCCGCCGTCTCAGATGACAAGGTCGAAACTGTTCCTGAATCGTCAGAAAAGCCAGTGGATATTCCCTCCGCTGTCTCAGGCGACAAGGTCGAGGCCGTCTCTGAGTCTCTAGCTGTCGCCGCCGATGGCAAGAGACCTTCCGACGGCGACGACGCTCTTTCGGCATGACGCGTCTTGTTGATTCCGTCTTCTTTCTTCTATCTTGTACTCTGTCTGTCTTTGTCCGTCGTACCCATGTCTCTCTTTTATTAGCCTTCTATCACGAGGGAATGTATCTAGCCTACCCCGAATAAGTGTCTCGCTGCGTGCTGCAAGTACTGCGCACTCCATTTAACCAAATCATGACCCGAGTTTGACTCTTACCTTCATGCTTTGGCCTTGACGCGAGCCCTTGGTTGTATACTGTATGCGAAGCAAAAATATCCAGTCCAGATTAAAATGGCTTAACGGCCTCACAGGGGTTGGGTCTGGCGGCCTGGCCCTGGCGTATTCGGATTGGAGATTTCTATTGACCCCCGGCCATGTGGGCATGCTGCATGGGGGCTTGAGGGTCTAATTGGTCAAGATCGCATGCCTCTTTGTAGATGGACTGGTCTACGTATCTAAACTCGTGCGCTATGGGGCAAATCAAAGCATGATATTTCATCTCAATTTGGTCATGGTTTCCTGATTTAACTGCGCGGCTTAACTGCGCGATGCCTCTAGGACATACAAACGCCAGAACTAAAAAACTGGAAAAGGACGATGAAAGGTATGAAGGCGCAGACGGAGGGACGAGCCTCTATCCTGGCCTAGATCCATGCTTTTATTTCTTTTTTTGACATTTGGGTATCTTCGATAAGAATGATCTGAGTAGATCGCAAAAATTCTAGCTAGCAAATAAAACCGGATAAATAGGCAGATTGGGGAAGAATAGAATGAGATGGGCCTGAGATCATAGGACCAGGGTGGTAGTGGCAGCCATCAACGGCTCGGCTCGAATGAGAGAACAAATTAACTGAGAGGAAGGTTCTTCAGCGCTCCCTTTCCATCTTTGATCCATTCTTGGTCAACAAGGCTCTCACGCTCGGTGTAGAGTTGCTTGTAAGCGCCGCGGATTGTGCCGTCGCTGACGTGAGCGACTTGCGAGATTTCCTTTGCGGACTTGGGGTGGCCCATGAGGTATGAGGCCATGTAAATGCACGCCGCGACAATGGAAAGTGGCGAGCGTCCGGCAAGATTTCCCTCTGTAGTTACGCGATCCGACAGTGCCGACGATACGCTCGTAACTTGGAAAGGCAGATCCAAAAGGTTGCAGAAACGGCTGCAGAGGTCGCTGGGCTTGGTAGAGGTGGTTGCAGTGTAGGCGTCGTTAGGGTCGGGAACGCCCCCGTTCGACACAACCGCATTAGCCCGCTCGAGGTTCTGGCTAGTAAAGAACTTCTCCAGAGCCTTGTAGATACGTCCGATTTCCTTCCTTGAAACCTTGGTGACAGCGAAGATCTCAGTGAAGGTACGAGGAACTTTGCACTTGCGGCAGGCGATGAAGATACATCCGGCGATGATAACGTCCTGCGATTTTCCCTTGAAGGCCTTTGCGTCGTCAACGATCTTGAACAAATATTTCGCAGTGTCTGCCACGTTTTTCTGTATGTTGAATCCATCACAGAGTGCACCAATCTCCTTGTATGCAGCGAGCAGGGACTTGTTCGCCTTGTCGCTCGACTGCTTGTTTTGCGCACGGTATAAGTCGCGAACCCGGCCGGAACCACCACTGGCAATTTGTGTCTCCAACTGATCGCCATTCAGAAGCGGATTTGTAGCATCACCAACACGCGACGGATCATCGTTGTTTTGGTCATCGTTCGAAAAGGTACGCCATTCAGAGTGCATGTCAATCTCTCGATCCGCAAGAACCAAACCACAGGAGCCGCAAACCGTCTCGTGAGAGCCGGGGAATTCCAGATTCGGGGGCACTTCTTTGCACTCGGGGCAGATGACATGGGCGGATAAATTCTTCCTCCACGGCGTCCCACCCTCTTGAAGAGCTGCACCAGAGATAGCGGCCATTTTCTTAAGCGGTCTGACTTCCTTCGATTCTTCGCGGGGCGGTTTTGACAGTTTCGACTTCTTGACCGAAAGCTTATTCTTGCGGGCGCAAAAACGAATGAACAGTGGCGAATACAGGTTGGCGATTATAATCCGTCAACGAAGGAGAATCGAGTAGCTCGTTCTCGGTAGTAGTAAAGAATGAGATGGGACCAGCGTCGCAAATATCGAGAACTTGTCTTTCAAGTCACGTCTCTGCGGCACTGTCTTTTGTCATGTCAGCTCAAAGCCTAAGCGATATGAAGACGATGGAAATAATCTGGTGGATTATGATGGAACAAAGCCTCATAGTAGCAGACAAAGACCATGACTTGAAACCATATTGCCACCTGGATGGTGCTTTTCCACCTCTCTGAAGCACTGGAGCCTCAAATAGATGTGAACAAAGAGCAGGATGTCAGGCTGTTCAAGTGATGCTTTACCTTTCCGGAACTGAGACTGGTTTCGAGAACCAGAAAGCACCTAAGCGGAAGCACACAAGAGGAGGTCTGCGAGATGACTCCAAAGAGCCTTCGAAGCCTTGAAACCAGACTTCTCCGACCGCGATAAAACCAGTCAAGGTCTCCGTGAGTGAGCGATATCTCACGAAAAAAGGGTCACAGAATCTGAGATGCTGCTGCAATCGAGTTCGTACGAAAGCGGCAACAGCGAAGCTTCAAGACAAGAAAGGCCGTGCGAGACAGCAAAATGGTGCGAGGGGTTGGAGGAGGGAAGAGGTGGAGGTGAGGTGAAGGTGTTGAAGAGTCACTCTTAGTGCTAAGATGCAGAGCCGCAGCCCGCGCTGAGTCATCCGCCAAGCCGAAGACTCCCGAGCAAACGTCCAACCTCCAACTTCGGCTTCACGGATGAAAGCATTCCTGTTCTCGCAGATTCTATCCTTGAGTCCTCTCATCTACACTCCCGCCACGATGATGTCTCAGTCTCTCAGGGCCTCGGTACGTCCTTTCCTGAACTGCTATACCCGGCCTCTTAGCTCGGTCTGTGTTGCTAACTCCTTTCGTAGTCCTCCCTCTTTGCCCGTGTCGCCCGGCAGCAGGCCCCCTCTGTCGCTCGCCGCACCTTCCTGACCTCCGCTGTCCGTCGCGGTATGTGCATCACCCTCTTATTACACGGACCCATCAATTGCCCAACGTATAATCGGCGCAGTTGGGGCTCCCGCGGCAAGCCAACAAATTCTAACATCCTACAGCCGACCCTGTCCAGGATCTCTACCTCCGCGAGCTCCGCGCCTACAAGCCTACTCCCATCAAGCCCGGCGATGCTGATGCCCACGTCCAGAAGTTCAGCGCTCCCGCTGCCCCCAAGTCTCCCGAAGAGGCCAACCTCGCCAACGAGCTGAGCTCCTACGAGTCCCAGGAGGTCGATGTCGAGGGTCAGGCCGCTACTGGCGAGTCCGCTCCCGCTGAGGAGAGCTGGTTTGAGGAGGATGAGGACGACTCTCATGCCGCTCACTAATTTCTTTTATACTGTTAGAGAGCAAGGTCCAGGAGGTGGACCGATAGAGGGATTGAGACTCGATGATGTCTCCTGCTGAGCTCTAAAGAAACTCTGTAAATTAAACCTACTTGGAGCATATGAAATTTCCTTGAGTTGTCATATCCATTGGCCCATACCCAAAGTAGAGCAATCCCGATGTCGGCCTGGGGTTGTTTGGGCGGGTGGGGGTTTTTGATATTGACAGATTTGACAGCACTCCCACTATCTTTCAATGCCCGACTCAAACTAATCGCGCGCCCAGTTAAATTGGCAGTGGCGTGAGATTACAGGGTTCGAGGTGAGTTACAATGACTTAATTGTACGACACGCTGTAGTCATCACGCCGCTCATAACGGAGATCTGTAACCCCAGTGTCCTAAAATAATCCGCCGAACAAAAGAAGCAGCAATGTACTGGTTCGTGTACGGGAAATTGTACCACTTGAGTTGAAAGTAGGGATTTCTATACTATCAAGGGCAAAGCCAAGCTAGCGATGTATGGCTGCTCCAGAGCTACAGGGCTGCGTAGGCCGCTAGGCATCCCTTTTCCGCCAGCGCCTTCACTATTTCGGGTAGTCGAGAACCTCACTCCGCATTCCTGCGCGATGATGCATGTGTAGTCTACCCGGCTCCGTTGGGCCAACCCCAAGTGAACTAGTACAACGCCGAATTGACCTCTCGGAGTGGTGACAAGTGGTACTGGAGAACACCAAGAACGAGTTAAGCCAGGACAGACCGATTGAAGACGCGGGGACACCCGTCAAGCAAACCAAATAGCTCGGCTTGAGTAGGTCGACTTGAGTTCGTGGGAAAGGCCGGATAGGTTGATGGAATGTTGTTGGTCGTCCGGTACACAGCAGGAGGTATGTAGTCACGCACCGGGAGCCTGTACAACATTCTCGGAAAGCAGGCGGTACGTATTGAGGCGTCATCTGGGCATCAAGTATAGAGCCATTTTTGGGTAGCCCGACGGACAAGACGTGTGATGGGTCAGAATTGGCGCAGATTGGGTTGAGTTTTGAGTTTCTTGGGCGAAATGAAGCGGCTGGATAGCAACTACGCCAGCAACCAATGCGTTGTTTGCGTGGTTTCCGCAGCAATTGCAACTCCTTGATCCAAAAAGCAAGATGACAGCTTGGAGGTACTGAAGACAAAGTAATACCGATCCTAAGGACAGGGAGGTAGAGTAGTAGCGATGTACTGCGCATGATCAGCTCAAACGCCTGTAGGAGGTTGATTCCTCGGGAACGTACGGGGGCATCTGCAGGTGAAGTCGTAGTTACACTTGCCCTGCAAGCAAGACTGTACTCTTATTATGATCCTTGCAGCTGGATCATGCCCAAGTACTCGAACAACCTCATTCTCGTCGAGTCAGTCAGTCAGTTGTAGGAGAGTTAAACTACTCCCTGCCTCCGGTAATTCCTGTTCCAGTACATTACAAATACCAGTGCTACTAGTAGACTCGAAGCTATTGAGTAGCGCAGTCGAAATAATGCGACAATCATAATGGGTCTCAAAGCATGTCTTTCTTCTCAGCGACTATATTATTCTACGACTGGAGGAAGAAGCTCTCCACAGCGCCAGGCCGACATCAATAGTGTTTGTCTGGTGGCGGTGACCTTCACAGCCATCGGATTTAGATCTCCCCAGATCTGACCAAAAAACGAAGCAGGTCGGTCAACCCGTGGCTGTCCCAGCATCTATTTATACTGGACAGGCCCTAAATCCTCTTCTCCTTGATCGACTCCTCCTGCCTCTGGCTCTGGTCAGCAGTCAGCTACGGCATCGGCAACGGCGTCGCTCAAGGTACGTAAAGTATCGGTAATACGCTTATCGATACCCGATTTGGTTTCTTTGTTTCCCTTTCTTTCTCCGGCGACTTCATTCCATTCGTTCAGCTCCTTGTCTTTGAAAGGAAAGGCGGACACAGAAGAAGGAGAGGAGGGAGAATCCTTTGTTCGATCTCAATCTCACCCCTGCTGCCCTGCTGCTGCTACTAATCAATTCATCGTTCCTCCGCTGTCGATCAACCGCACGCCTCCCAAGGCTACGCTGCCTTTGCTCCAACAGCTAACCCTCTCCGTCCCTAGCCCGCAAACAGCCCGCGATTTTTTGAAGCCTCGAGTCTTAATACCCCAGGAATCGGCTTCAGCCCCTCGTTGTTCGCCAAGTGCTGTGCCCTCTTTATCTGTCGTGGTCGCCTCTTGGTTCTGTTTGCGCCGCTCCTTGCCCTGCACTGCCATCGCTCCAGTGACCACCTTCCGAGCCCTTTCTCGAGTACCCCCGTCCTGTTGTCGCCTAGCGGGCTCAATGGTTTCCGACGGTGCCCGCCTGCACATGCAATAGTCCCATTCGCCATCGGTTGTTTTACATGGAGGAGCTGGTCTCATCAGAGTCAGCAACAGCTACTGTCCACCCCCGGCCGGGGGGGTGAGCAACACCTCTCCAGCAGCGCTTCCCGCGGAACTGCAGACAGCATTCACCATTCCTGACCATGTCTCCTCCTGACCTCGAGGTCGCGACCACCCACCAGGATGACCAGAACAGTCAGTTATCCCGTGCCGCGAGCTACAACAACCTTCCCGACCTAACTGCGTCCGAACCGGGCTCCCCTGGGCTTCGAAGGACTTTCTCCGACTTGACGTTTCAAAAACAGCCCGAGTCGCCTTCAAAGGAAGATGTCGCGGCTGGGAAGGACATCTTGAGGCGGACTTCTCTCCGCCGCTCCAAGCACAAATCGACCGTCGCTGTCTCTCGCTTTACCGTTTCAACCGAAGACTTGACCGATGCGTCGGCCACAGAGTCTTCGGATGCCCCGCCGAAGATCCCGCAGACTAGGGCACCATCACCTGTTGCTCGCCCCTCTAAGGCTCGTTCAATGTCTGGGAGACTTGTTAGTTTCGCGCGAAAGCCCTGGATGTCAAGCTCTCCTACCCGATCTACCTCTCCTTCCTCAAAAACTGCTCGTCTCCGGACCCTCCAGGGCGAGGACTCTGCTTCGCAGACTCCATCGTCCAGAAGCTCTGGGAGCTTGGATTTGGCGACTGGCCCGGAACCTGCTGTTCCAACCCGCAAGCGAACAATATTAACCAAACGCCCTCGACGCCCGATGGTCGCCGTTGTAACTCAAAGCCGAGCGGACAGTCCGAGCACCCCTAGCAGCCCGTCACCAGGCTCCCTGCTAGCTAAGGGGTCTCTTGAGAGGCTCACGTCATCTTTCAACGTTTCGACTCCAGTACTTCCCCCAGCGGCAAAGACGACCTCATTCCCTGGGAATATCTCTGGAAACCTGGACCCTCCCAAAAAGAGAGATGAACTTTGGAGCGCTTTCCGTGGTCTTGAAGCCGACTTTCAGAAGTATGTAGCTAACGTATATATTGTCTTCGATTGCTAATGTTCCGCCAGATTTCAGACCAAGTCTACAGCACTGAAAGCGAATGTTATTCGCTCCTCGCTCCTGCCACTTCTCAATCGGGCACATTCTCCGCAGAGTATTAGAGCTTTGAGACCCGAAGATCTGGATCGACGAGTAAACATACTCAATAAATGGTGGATCGGATTGCTAGACATGCTAAACGGGAAGAATAATCAAGCCATTTCTGGTACGGACAGGCCAGTATATCTGGAAGCAGTGGTGGGCATAATGTCTCGACCGGAATGGAGGATCCCGTTTCCAGCGCAATCACCAGATACGCCGCCATCCAAGCCATACAAGCACACGGCGACGTCTATCTCAGAATCATCCGAAGCATCCTCTGGATCGGACATCCTTGTGGAGTCTATCCATCATAACATCAGGAACATATTCACGCAAAATTTGTTGTCTCAGATGGCGTTTGTGGTCGAGAGGATGTCCATGAGGCACGCCCCTGCTAGTTTGGTGGCGTTCTGTGGTAAAGCCTGTGCTTACGCATACTTCTTTTGTCCAGGCGTGGCAGAAATGCTTGTGAGGCTGTGGAATATACCAGCAAACATCTATCGGCGGGTATACGCCGAGTCTCACGTGGATAAGAGCACTGGACTCCGTGCGACGGCTCAGGAACTCACGTCAAATTTCCCTCCAGGCCTACGCTCTTTATCCTTTCACGCACACACGGCATTGGTTCGGTATCTTCGTCAGAAGCCCGAGGTCCCTCTGAACATAAATCAGATCAAGTGGCAAAGTCCCTGGGTGTCTCGGTGGTGCGGCAGAGACACGGATCTTTTTTACGTTTTCGTCAAATACATCCATCTACTGTACGCAGATTCCATTCCGTCTTATATCGAGAAGAGCGCGCGCATCCTATCGCCTGGCTTGCTTCCCATTCACGCCCAAATTCTTGTCGTTCTGGAGGATACCCTATACAAGCAATCGCAAAATCAAGCGCCAGAAAGTTCTCATAATACCGCCGCTATCACTTTCGATGATTTCATTGAAGGTGCCGAGGGTTCGGCCTCGGCTCTTCCATTGGGCACCGCCAACAGTCATCGTTCCATGGCCGAGAACCGCTTGATTATACTGCTCCGAGATTATCTTTCCGATTCATCGCTTGAGCCACATCATGCACGTTTATTCTACGCCGAATCCTTCTGCATGATCATGAAAACAACTGCGCAGCGAACATCTCTCTTTGATCACAATGCGTGTTTCCTGCTATGCGATTTTGTCGAGGAAGCTATCCCTATCATTGCACGATATTCAAGGTCAATCGAAATGGACCTGTTTGACTGGAAGTTTTGGCTCGAAGCATGTCGTCAGATGATGCAAAGCCATAACTCGCTCACTGAGGTCCGGGTGTTTTCTTTTCTCTTCTGCATCTGGGGTACCTGGACCGCCTCCGAGGAACGAAAGGCGGATCTCTGCCTCGGATTTCTCCTTGATGAGCCACTGTTCTATCATTACTTCAGTCACTGGAGTCCTATGGTCCGCGCCTATTTCCACCGCTTGCTTTGTTGGCGGCTAGGCAGGTTCAATGGAGATCCATCGCCACTTGACTCGTAAGTCACCGATACCTTACAGTCTGGTGAGTACTAATGGGTTTAGGATAATATACGAAACTCTGTCCAATAGACTTCAGCGTCTCTGGGATTTTTACATCGCCACTCAAACGAAAGCGGAAGCCGGCCTTGCAGCGCCACTGTCTTCTGCGCCCTGCACCCCGGCACCGGGGCGCCGAATAATAATAATTCGATGTGATAATCCAATGTCACCTTCAAATCTCTTCATGTCTTTTGATCGTGTTCTGCCTCCGTCAGTCCCCAAGCAAGCTACGAATAGTAATGGCTCCAAGGCAGATGGTCTTTCCGAAGCTCAGAATCTCCCAAAAAAGCGATGGAACATTCTGAAAGCCGTTTTCGGTGCTTCCAAATTCAACGACGATCTATCTCCTACTACCAGCTCAGACGATTCGGATACGACGGTGTCCGACCCTCCTGCCGCTGGGGAGAAAGGCCCAGACGTCAGTTGGCTAGGTGTTAATGCTCCTAGCGAACCGCAGAGGCCAAAAACTCCGCATCAACCCTTCACATTCAAGTTCTCCTTGGAGTGGATGGATCGACCGCAGTGGCCTAGCAAAAACAAACGCCTTTACACTCCTTCTCTCCCTGTAGCTTCGCAATTGCACTTGCAGCTTCGGAGATCAACCCTCAAGTCAGAAGACAGCGATGCGACCTCGGATGACACAACTGATTCTGGGGCAGAAGAGAATCCTGAAAAAGGCACGCCCGGGTTGGACATGAAGCAGAACGTGACCGGTATCGATGTGGAAACCAAGAAAACCTCGAAGAAGAATGATCTGACTGCTGCTGCCGATGATAAAATCGCGTCTAGCAAGTACGCAGGGCGTGCTCTTGCAGAATGGGCACAAATCATATCTGAGTGCGATAGTTTCTTCTCCCGGAGACGCGATGAAGGCGTGCCGAACGACCGCATGGTTGAGACCCCTACACTAGGCGTTGAGGGCTTCCGAAAGTGATCGAACTGGACAATAATTCCAGGGCATGATAGCACCATTCCTCCAGCCTCCTTGAGCACTGAAGCTCATCAAACACCGCCCAACAGGCCGCTGACTCCTCATTTCCGTAACTAACCTTCTTGTCACTCCCTTCTCCCTTCTACTCCTTTAACCAGTGGTATTTGCGACGTTATCACTGGGAAACATGAAGCGGACATTCTCCTTTACACCGGGCTGGGCCGAGCAAAGCATCTAATGCTACTGATCGTCATCTCAATCTTCTTTCCTTGCCTCATAATAACCACTCTACCTCATCCGCGCCCATCAGCCATGGTCTTTATCTACCAAGGACCCGTCTGTCCCTCCCTCTTCCTTTCACTCCTGTATATACATCTGTCCGATACATACCATATCATACCGCCTGGCGTACCGCGCGAGTAAAGGCTCCCTTTTTTTCTTCTTCTTCCTTAAGTTTCCTTTATCTAGTCAATCCATACACGGGCATGAGTTCAATAGGGGCGTTAAGACCAGAGTAGGTCCTTGGGAGCTTTTGGTTGCATTGCGTGTTATTTTCTGTCCTATCCTGACCATGTTTCTTGACGCAGGTGTGTCTCTGTTCCTTGCTATCATATCCTAATATCTAATTATACGTCCTGGTGGGGTGGCATAGCAAGAGGGCCGTGGGTAATGATAATTACGGTGGATGTAGGATATAGCAATGAATGGACGAGATTTTAGTACACTTTGTTTATTTCCTTTTCTTCTCTCTGTTTGGACGGGTAGCTTATTACTTCTCGCATACAAACAAGCTACATGTGTATTGTAGCCGCTGACTCCGGGCTTCGGAAGGTAGGATGTGATGGAATTATAACGGTATAAGTTAGGTAGATAGGCAACGAGGACTAGCTTATAGGTATACACAACTGGAAATAGGGAGCAAATATCGGTGGATATCTGCAGGTAGAGTACAGTGCGGTGTAAGGCACAGAAAGCGTTTAGGCATATCTGCTAGGCAGAATCCGACACGCGTTGACGGTGAGTTAGGTAAAGAGGTTAGTACGGATAGGACGCAAGAAGAGCGAGCCAAATCAAGCTTTTGTTTCAGCTGTTGATGCGTTTGGAGCGAGTAGTAACCGGTGGGGAAGGACTGAGGAAATTGCATGGGGTAGCTTATGAACAAGCATAAAAATGATAAGTTTGTCTGGTGAAAATGAGAAAGCTATGTATAGCATAGGAGTAAGAAAGGTGATGGGTGTAATATATATACCGCGAGTAAGAGGCAAGGATAAGGTAAGGTAGAGTAGGTAGGTAGAGATAGGTCTAGTTAGAAATAAGTAGTCGAATAGATAAACCCCCTAGGGATGATATATGCAAAAGGCGCAGTCGCTGGCTGGAAGGAAGAGTAGATATATACGAGGACAGGAATGCGGAGAAAGAGATCGAGATCAATCGTCATGTAATAACTTGTCGCCCGCGTCGATGATAAGACCGGCAATACGGTCGACCCATTCCTGCGTCAGGGTCCAGTTCCTCGTTTCGAGGCTGTCTTGGATAGCTGGAAAGATGGCTGCGTCATAGCCGGACCAGAGCTGAGGGCCAAAGACGACGTGCTTGAATTGCGTGCGGTTGGGTATCTGATGATCTTGTTAGTTGGTTATATCAAGGACTGATGTGAGATGTAAACTTACTCCGCCGCCATATCGATCATCCAGCAGGTGGACGTCGAGCTTAGCCATCCGGAAATTGTGCGACATGCGCTGCAGCGCTATGATATTGTTCTCAAAACCGCCGGCTCCCCATACGGCGTCGTGCCACAATTTCGGCCACAGCTGGAACTGCGCTGCGTCCGCTCGAAGTTTCGAGGTGGCGTTATACAGGGGCGACAGGTTAACGGAGGAATCTCCTGATGCGTTGTTGTCAATGGGCACATTCTTGGATTTTGCGTAGCTTTCCAGGTCAATGACATAACCGGCCAGATGCTCTGCGTAGACCTCCACGTCGTACGGTAAAATCGGGTTGTCCGCAAACTGGAGAAGCAGCAAGCCCCAGAATTGGCCCAGAATCTTGTGATACTGGAATCCAGGGTCTCCAAACTTTACCATCCAGTCAAAGTTCTCGTGGCAACTATGGTAGGGAAATGGCTCTCCGGTGAATCCAAAGTCTATACTGGAGATTCCAGCAAGATCTTGGAAAGCGACATAATCACTTCCAGCTCCTAGAGGTGCAAATCGCTTGTTCTTCTGTAACCAAATGTCTTTCAAGGTCTCATTTGTGACGGGATCCGAAATCCGGCCTAAAACTTGCATGACAACGCGCTCGTAAAGAGGGCATCCAGACGCTTCGAAGTCCGTGCCACTCACACCGACGTCAACATTGATATACGCGTAAGCATTTCCGTGGAGATTGTCCATAGCATCCTCCACATGCTCCGTAGAACCGATCAAGTTATATTCCTCTGCATCCCAGCTGGCAAACTCGATCGTGCGTAATGGTCGCCAGCCAAATGTTAGGAGTTCGCCAAAGACACGTACAAGCTCCAAGAAAACAGCGGTCCCACTGCCTGGGTCTGCGCTTCCCAAACACCAAGAGTCGCGATGGTTGCCGACAATGATCTTCTTTTCCGGCTCTTCAATCCCGTGAATCCTTCCTATAACATTGTAAATAGGCTGTCGGTCCACTTCATCCTGAATATTCATCAAATTCACGATAGGCGATTTGTCGTCGCCTGTCCACCATTGCTTGACCTTGGGAACGCCGCCAACCCACTCCTTCGGTACCTTTGAGCCATGGCCCTCGAGCACCTGCAAAAGCCTTTGAGCGTCGCGCCAAGCTAAAGGGAGACTAGGAATACCCGGCATGCCTGTTGTCTGCTCGAGACTTAACCTCGTTTTCATTTTCGGCGTTGACGCAAATCCTGGAGAGAGGACATCCCCAACCACGTACGACATTTGGCTCACGGCGCCTCTTTGGACGCCATCAGCGGGCATATAGCGACCCTTCGGGTATGCCGGGCCTCGTACAAACCCATCATTCGACGGGTCGGAGTAGATAATACAGCCCGCCGCACCGGCAAGCTCAGCGGCTTTGACCTTCAGAGCGCGATCTGACTCGGTCCCATAGTACCGAACAAGAGCGATGGAGCCCTTGAGATTGATCCCTTGGTCCTCCAAATGTTGAAAATCTGCCCGAGATCCATAGTTTGCATAAATGAGGTGACCCGTGACATTCCCCGATTTCGAGTGCCCGTGGAATACCGGTGTCTCGCCGTCCTTTTCCTCAAGAATAGCCTCCCACTTAAGATCTGGCGGATCAACAATGGCTATGCGCCGTCCATCCTCCTTCGGGTAATTCAGATACACTTCGTACTCCTCCATTTCGATCGTCTCCAAGCCTGCGAGCTCAAATTCTCCCTGTATCCATTCCGCAAGCACGTAGCTTCCCTCGGTACCCGCCATGTGTGGGAACTCCGTTATCCTCCTCAGGTTTTCCGCGATATTAGTCTCGTTGATATGGCCCTGGACAAAATTCTCCACTGATGCCGCGCTATAAGTCTGGCCCATCATGAATCGTGAATTGAAGTTAAAGATATCCGAGACAACGAAGAGGTATATGATGGCGACGACAAGTAATAACCCAAACAAGCGAAGCATGATGATGCATCCATTGTTATTGAAGCTCGTCCGGGCTGAGTTCAGGTTAATGGTGAATTTGAAATTAGGTAGGAACCGACGAAAGGGCAGATGTATCGACGATAGCGTCCTGCTCAGATTACTGAACGGTTTTGATAGCCGAGACCGTAATCGCGAACGTGAGCTTTGTTGGCTGCCATCTTCAACATCCATCTGATCGAGCTCCCCGCGCAACTCCTCCAGCGAACCCCTTTCCGAAGCGGCAGGTGAAGAGTATAGGTCATCGACGCTATTCCGAGCAGACTCGACGGTAGGAGGGTGGTAGCCGTGAGGTCGGGACTGAGGCCCGTCGCGGGCAGCGGCCTCACGGGCATCGTGAAGCAGGGCCTGGCCTTCCGTGGCCGGATCGTCGGTCACATCGCCAGCGAGATGGGTTCGGGACGAGCTTGGGCGGTCGGCGGTGGCCTCCTCGTAGGATGGGATCGGTAGGGAATCATAATCGTATTTTTGGTCTCTAGTCATGACGAATGATTCAAGGCTTCAAAGAGCCTTGCGTGTTAGACAGGGAGTCGGGGAGTCGGGGTCGGCGCAGCGGGTCATGATCTGGGGAAAGGAACGACTAGCATAGACATGCTCCCAGTGACGGAACGGTCAAAGCAGAACCAACAGAATAAAGAATGATTGGCGCAATGAAGAGAAGGGGCCGGTCGAGTGTTCTCGCCGTCGTAGTGGACGGGAAGAGTCGATTACGGGTGAGGTGAAGTGAGGGAGAGCAAAGCCACTTGGTTGATTGGCGTGCATTGGCATTTGGCATCCCAAGCACTCGCCGGCGAGTCTCAGAACTCACGCGTGGCGCAGTCGTTTCCGACAGACCCACTGACACTATCAGGCAGAAGTTTGAGAGTGCTTCAGGATCTAGGGATTATTAAGGAGAAGTTGAGGCTTTTGACTGGCAATTCCAGTGCAATTCCAGGTCAGTCACTACAGGACTCAATATATGGTACAGTCCTGAGGCAACTCTTTGCAGAAGGCTCCCTAATTCCATGGCAAAGAGTGCATATCAAGAATCAGACCCGTCACCGCGAATTAAAGCAATAAAGGTGGCCAGGGTCTGATTCAATCAACGCAGGCTGCGTTTGAGCATAGATCACGCAGGCTTACTCATTACGCATTACTATGCATAGCAATTTATGTACCATCGCAAGAGAGCCTGACTAAGCGGGCATCTATGGGCTGTTCAAATTTATGGCAAAAACAGGAGATCTACTGTGAGACTCTGCTATACATGCTTACCCGTGTCTACTAGAGTGACGCTCTATTGTAAATACGGGATATGTATGGGCGGTAGAAGATTAATGTCTCTAGCTGTAACGTCGAAGGTATCCGTCCGGAATATTCCATCATGCGACTTTCTCCAGGTGGTTTGCGATTGATTGGGGGGTAAGGTAAAGATACAGGTTAGAATATTGGCATTTACCAAGGCAGGATGCTTCATCCCAGGAGAAGAGCCCCATACAGAATCCTAATTCGCAGTACCTATGCCGAAATATATATCCGAATCGATGCTCAAAACACCACTCTGGTGAATGGAAGGGCCAATACACAAAGATCGAGCAAAAGCAAGACTATGTTAGATTTATTGTATATAGACTGCAGCTTTGGCCGCAATTCACAATCCGACAAGGCTCGTCGCATTTGATAGTTGCTCAGCCCTGGCGAGTGAGAACCTAGACAAACCTGTAGGACGACACCAAGTGAGCCCCTAAATAAATGTATAAATGATGATATGGTCATAATCCAAGAGACAAAGCGACCGGTTGAAGTAGAGCATGTGCTGCCCTTGGAGCCAGGAGAGCTGAATAGTAATGAAATGGTAAACGAGGATCAAGCTTGTGAGTGGACCCACAAGATAAGATTATCAATCTCTTTAGTACTGGGGACCAGGGTCAGTCAACAAGCAAGGGCTTCTAGAATCGCTTCTAGAATCGAGATCCTGGCATCCTGGACCTGCACCGGTCCTCGTTCATCTTCCGCGGTCCCGGAGACGGGAGGGAGCCGATGTCGCAGCTTTGTAGGAAAGCGTACTCCGTTACATTCTCCATAAGGCCACGACGGTATCCCTTGGTTTGATGCCTTCGGGATGAGAAGCAAGAAACACTGTTCATGTGAGAAGACTTACCCCGGCGATTGCTGTCTTCTTGCCCCGGCAACTCTAACCTAACTTTCACTTAGCAGGATTGACTGACGCATCACTGGTATACGGAACAGAAAGCCTGATGCCTTTGACTATGTATTGCAGTGGCCGAATGTCCCACTTTGGATTGTTCGACCGTGCCCTCAGCAAAGTGACAAGTAAGACGTTTGGACGCCGAGTAAAACCCGATCGCTGAGTGTATCCGCAAGTCGTGCCGCGCTGGACGTATAGTCCTGACTCGGCGGCTCAGCCTGACAAGATGACATTTACACTGTAATATTAATCACAATCACTGCTGCTTTCAACCGGCGAGAGTCTCACTCTTGAATCCTGTTTGTGATGACAATATCACTGCGGTTTGTGACTGGATTTGCTGAGGAGCAGAGTATTAACCTGGCCGCAGCTGGGGGCTTGCACCAGACGAGGTTATCACAACTGCCGATATACGGGCAGCAAGGATCCAGGATGAAGTAGCGGAGTATCTTTCATAGCTGACTGCAGGTAGGGGTCGATCACCCTGACGGCATATACTCGATAACCAAACCTGCAGTGTAAAAGCTGGTACGACGGATCTACCCATGGAATCGACACTTGTAGTTTGTAGCTGTGGCTGGTGCATCAGCAATTGAGCTAAGGTTGACCCAAATATCGTAAGCATAGTGGTTTCATTGAGCTGACTGGAAGAGTCGGTGAGTCCGGACAGAAGGAGAAATGAAGCACCTTAGATCGGGGAGGTTGTTGTTTGTTGCGAGGCCGGAAGTTGGAACAGGATGAAGTTTACGGCGTATACCAGATCATGTACGGTCGACTTTTCAGCACGCCAGCAACCAAGGTGGAAATGTGTGGGATGATCTTCGATAGCCTCAGGGGAAGGTTTCTATAGAGTATACCGACTTTGAGGAGGATACTGATCTTGACACAATTGTAAAAGACATGGTCACTCGTGGAGAGGAGTAGTCTACACAAGTATACAGCAGAACAAGGGGATGTGCATCAGCCACGCACTAGCCTCAGGCACGGGGCTCGCCCCTCGGAAGCGAAAATGTCGTATCAGCCCCACTGGCGGAGCTCTACAATGCTCTCGAGTGGCACAACCGCTGCACTAGCCGCTTTTTCTTTGACATTCTTGCGTGTATCGGCTGTATGAGGTCCTCGAGCTGTGTCCCCAGGACAATCTTATTCTTGGGCCAGGAAGCCTCAGGAGGAGGGGTGGAGGGGACCACTCTTTCTCAGGGACAGGACCTACGCTGCATTTTCTGGCCTGACCCATCCCGGACTACTTATACAGCCCACGTTTGCACCCCTGGGCCTTTCCTTCACAATCAATCCTCTTCCTATTCTTCTCGCCTCTTTCCCTTCTATCCTCCTCCTCTCCATCTTCTTCGTTGTGGTTGTTCTTGACCATCTTTCCACCCGACTATACCACCCGTCTTTCCTCCCGTCACCGCTATTATGTCTCGCCCCCAGAACATCGGTATTAAGGCCATTGAGGTCTACTTCCCCAGCCAGTGTCTCGAACAGACCGAGCTGGAGAAGCACGATGGCGTTAGTGAGGGAAAGTACACAATTGGTCTCGGTCAGACCAAAATGAGCTTCTGTGATGACCGCGAGGGTACGTTTAGACTCCGTCGTCGACTTCCATCGACTGATACTAATTTTCCCTGTATAGACATCTACTCCATTGCCCTTACCACCCTTTCCTCCCTCATGAAGAAGTACAACGTCGACCCCAACTCGATCGGTCGATTGGAAGTCGGTACCGAGACTCTGCTGGACAAGTCCAAGTCCGTCAAGTCCGTCCTCATGCAGCTCTTCACTCCCCACGGAAACACCAACGTTGAGGGTATCGACACTGTCAACGCCTGCTACGGAGGAACCAACGCCCTTTTCAACAGCATCAACTGGGTCGAGTCTTCCGCCTGGGACGGCAGAGATGCCGTCGTTGTTTGTGGTGACATTGCTCTCTATGCTAAGGGTGCCGCCCGCCCTACTGGTGGTGCTGGCTGCGTGGCCATGCTGATCGGTCCCGACGCCCCTATCGCCTTCGAACCTGGTCTCCGTGCTTCGTACATCACCCACGCCTATGACTTCTACAAGCCCGATCTCACCAGCGAGTACCCCGTTGTTGACGGCCACTTCTCCCTCCGATGCTACACTGAGGCCGTTGATGCCTGCTACAAGGCCTACGGTACCCGTGAGAAGACCCTGAAGGAGAAGGCCCAGAATGGCACCAATGGCGTCACCCAGGACGAGTCCAAGACTGCCCTCGACCGCTTCGACTACATCCTCTTCCATGCTCCCACTTGCAAGCTTGTGCAGAAGTCATACGCTCGCATGCTCTACAACGACTTCCTCGCTAACCCCACCCACCCCGCGTTTGCTGAAGTTGCCCCCGAGCTGCGTGATCTCGACTACGAGACCTCTCTGACCGACAAGAACGTCGAGAAGACCTTCATGGCTCTGACCAAGAAGCGCTTCGCCGAGCGCGTGCGCCCTGGTCTTGACGTTGCCACCCTGTGCGGTAACATGTACACCGCCACCGTCTACGCTGGTCTCTGCTCTCTGCTCAGCAACGTCACATTCGACCCTAGCCAGCCTCCTAAGCGCCTGGGTTTCTTCTCCTACGGCAGTGGTCTTGCTAGCTCTCTGTTCAGCGCCAAGATTGTTGGCGACGTTTCATACATTGTTGAGAACCTGAATCTGCACAAGCGTCTCAACTCCCGGACTGTCCTGTCTCCCAAGGACTACGAGGCCATGTGCGAACTCCGTGAGCACGCCCACCTGTCCAAGGACTTCAAGCCTTCTGGCAACCCTGAGACACTTTTCTCCGGCACATACTATCTCACCGAGATCGACGGCATGTTCCGCCGCAAGTACGAGATCAAGGCATGAATGACGACCAGCATATAATCACCTTTATTCTTACGATCCTCCTACGACGGGGATTTGTCTATACGACTTTTAGATTCCCTCTTGCATGATGTTCTCTTGATTCGTTACGATAGAGTCGTTCTGCATTTTGTTTTAATCTTCAGGGCAAGGCGGCGCTGGAAAGCTTCCGGTTCATGAATCACCAAAACTTGTTTTGAATTATGATAATACCATTAATCAATTTATATGATCATGATATCGTTCTTTCGTAGGACATGCTAGATCATAACCAAGGGGTTCGGGGAGATCATACGATCACACTCTCGAAGGAGAATTTAAAAGCGTGGACAAACACCCTAGCAAGCCTTGACGCCCGTGTCTGCGGCTCCTGCGATCTCTCTCTGGAAAACGCCCATTGGTTGGTTTTGATGGGCGGAAGGAAGGAAGAGATCCCGTGCGCATCGCCTTCAGGGTCAACCTTAGCTCCAGCTTCTTCAACATCAACCCAATTCAAGGTTCACCCAATCCCCGGCCGCTCAAGACAGGACTTTTCTTCAATTTGATGCCATTTTGCGTTTCAGATGAGCCAAGCCGCTATAGATCGGTGACGAGAAGATTCGACACCCACCGCGGCGCCTAGCTGGGCCGGGTCGTCGGCGCGTACTGAGACCACCTTAGTCGCCGGGGAGGTATTCTTAGAACATCTGGGGCCCTGGAGCTCTCGCAGACGTCATGCTGATCTAGGAACTGCCTGCCGTGGCATTTGCGATACCCCTGTCGCATCCTGGCTGTCCCATAT
This sequence comes from Aspergillus mulundensis, assembly GCF_003369625.1. Lineage (NCBI taxonomy): Eukaryota > Fungi > Ascomycota > Eurotiomycetes > Eurotiales > Aspergillaceae > Aspergillus > Aspergillus mulundensis. Next base: position 987,215 of record NW_020797890.1, on the reverse strand, counting down.
CAACCTCGGCGCTTAAAGACCTCCCACCAGAGGCGCACGCACCATGAGGCGTCCCTGGCATACTCGGTGCAGCAGATGCCCACCGGTACCTCTGCTTGCCGCCGATATGTTGAAACCTCAGGCTTTCGCGCAATCTGGGTAAATTTAGCTACCCTGCTACCCAGAATAGACGAAACACACCTATGCCGATTATAGATCTCCCCTGGCGCTTGCGCGAACCATTCCTCAGTGATTCACGCCTGAGGATAGCAGCAACATGCGAAATATAGTAACATTTTGCCGCGCAGCTGCTATGTGAAACACCCGTGCTTGCTGAAGATACCCTGGACTTCGGATCAGAGCAGCAGGAACTGGCAGCTTAGACCCGGTTCTTGCTGGAAACACCCGCCTCGGCTGTATATCTGGCGTCTCGATGGAGCTCTCTCCATGTTTCAGGTTATTTGGTCCCTGGGATGATCGGTTGATGGAGTGCTTCTATTTTGGCTCTGGACACTCTCGTGCCTGAAGCATTTAACGGCCAACCATTCCCGCTTGTCCACTTGTCTTGCTTTTCACAATTGTCATGCTTGGGATTTGATATCTCTGTTTTAGAAAAGCTTTGGCCTCTCTATCTTTCGCTTGGGAAGCTGGCTCTTCCGACTACACCACAACCTAATACGCCTATTTCATTCCTGTGGCTACACGAAAATGTCTCTGGGCTTCCCCTACAACCGGCCCACCACCCCTCCGGTGCAGTACCAGGAGCTGGCTGAACACTCCCATAATCGTCATGCATCAGATTCATCTATATACTCGAACGACTCATCTCCCTGGTCTGCTGTCACCTCGACTACGAGCCCAACGATAGATTCTCCTCCTCGGTATCAACACGGACCTGCTCTTCTCCCTAGGATCAGATCACAAGACGTTGTCATTGAGCCACCGCCAGCAGCTGGACCGCGGCGTCACCGGCGGTTCCTTTCCAACACTCGAAACCCGCCAGGCTTCATTCCATATCCGCCCCGGCGTCCGTCAGTCCAGCATAACGTGGTCGAGGTATCAGACAGGCTGGCCGCTGTCTCATCTGCCCATACCTCGCCTGTCTACGCATCGTACAATGAATCAACACTTTCGTCTCCTGTGAGCATCACACCGTCCCACAAACGCAGGGGATCTCGCAACCACTCTCGCTCGGGCTCAACCTCAAGTATTGAAGAGGTTAAATACGCCTTTTCGACCTATCGGCAATACCCAAAGTATGCAGCTCAGCCTCAGCCTTCCCCTACGGCACCAATGACTCCGGCCACACCGAATATCATTGTGTATCCCCCATTCTTGCGGGACTCACCGGCCGAGCCCGTAGCCAAGTCACGGGAAGCCCCGGCGCAGCTGGCACTTCCAGCTTCCCCATACCGCTACACACACGTTACTAGTTCCCTGTGCTCACCTGTTGGCCTTGCGCATACTGTTCCCAGCGTCTGTGCGCAGTCAACCACTCTTCTCTCGTACCTCACAAGCCCAACACAAGCAATCAACCTAGTCCGCAATGTAAGCGTAATTCCCACCAGAGGCCTGCATGACTATTTCTGGTGGGATGTTCGGAACCTACGCAGCTGGACTTCTTTCTCGCTGGATACTTTCAACTCAATCAAAGGACTCACGAAGCTACTGAAAACGGCGATCCCTTCGAACCTGACACCCCCGGCAGTAGTCCAAAGCAACCGCCTGTCTCCAGACTCAGAAGCCGCGCTCGTTAGTCTCGTCCAGGACATGTACGCCCCGAGAGTCAATGCAGCTCTCGCCGTATCTCAAGGTCATGACCACCTGTCCTTATACCCAGCTCCGGCGCCTAGGACCCCAGCCAACAAGAACTACGGTGGCCCACACTTCTTGGCTAACTATACCTCCGACACTGAACAAACGATCTCGGGCCTCCCTCGCGGACGCCTGGTTGGAATAGCCAAGAGCTTCGACCGGTGGAACACAGGCATGCGCAATGAAGCGCCACACCGGCGGGTAGAGTACCTCAACGGCCTCGCCCACCTCCAGCGCTGCATGCGCGAACACTCCTGCCGCTACGGCTTCATTATCACGGAGATCGAGCTTGTTTGTGTCCGCGCAGGCTGCGACCAGGGCGACGATGTGCCTTACTTTGGATTCCTTGAAGTTTCCGCGCCAATTCCGACAAATATCGCTGCCCACCAGGGCAACGAGAGCTCTGTCGAGCACAACTCATCCGGCTACGCTTCGCCCAGCTCGCCCACCCCCTCTGCCGACAGCTCGCTTGCCAGCCAGTCACCGCCGCGAACTCGCACTCATCACGACGAAATGGGATACGGCGGCCCAATCCCGGCCGGAGCACCAGAAGCCCTCAACGTTCCGATGACCGCCAGCCTAGCCCTGTACTTCCTCCTCATGCTCTCGAAATCCGTCCCGCTCCCCTCTCAACCTTCGTCCCATTTGAATGTCGGCGGGCCCGGCGCGCTCACCCGTCAACGGACTCTACCTGAAGGGAAGGACAAGTGGATACCTGAGCCGCAAATCGGGGAGAAGCGTGATGCAAAGCGCGTACGGGGGTGGATATGGCCGCATGATGCGTGGCATCGTAGGGAGGGCGGTGGTGCGCCGAGGGCTAGGGCTGCGGGTGCAAGTGTGGTTGCGGTGGCGCCGTCGGGGAAGACAAAGAAGTGGCATAAGTAGCTGGCTACTGGTGCTAATGTTGATTAGAACGGAGTTAGAGCTTACGGTCTTGGGAGGCGTTTTGTTGTTGTGTTAGCATTAATGTAATTCTTCCTACTGATATATCTCCGTGTTATCGTCTTTGCAGATGCCTAAAGCCGTCCTTGTTTATCGAGGATTGAGGATTTTGTCGCCAACCCTGGGTAGGGAGAGGGTATAGCATGGCCTCATTTACATGATCCTCTATAGCACACCAACACTCTCTCCCCTTCACGCCTCGGCCAACCTAGCATACCGATTCCCGAGCCCACAGAAACACTCTACGGACCGCTCAACATCCCCTTCATCCTGTCCATCCTTCCCGAAAGCCCTCCTCCCAAGCACCTCCTCCAAGCTCCACGCAACCCTCTCAGCCCCAAGTCTCGCGCCCTCGAGGTTCGGCGCCCCGGGACCCAACCTCAACGCTGCGAGCCTCCCCGTCATATACAGCGGCACCTCCGCCTGCCACATCAGATCGTCCGTGAGACAGGGCAAGCCGCCGATCGAGCGTATGGGATACTCGCTATGCATCTTCTGCAGGAACGGCAACTCGTTGACGTCCATGTGCATCCCCGTCGCGAAGTAGATGTGGTCGATCTCAGCGGGGAAGTCCGGAATCGGCGGGTTGGTGGTCAGATGCCAGGTCTTTGTGGAGGGGTTGTAGGTTCGCGATGCGATGGTTGTGCGGGTGTGGATGGAGACTCTCTTTGCTGAGGCGTGGTGCTGTAGGATCTTCTGGTACCGGGGCGTGATGCTGCCGCCGCCGCGGGCTGTCTTGATCATTTCGAGACGCTCTTCGTCTGTGTCGGCGGACCAGAAGACGGCTTTTTCGTAGTTTTTGAATTTCCCCATCCAGGTTAGGGTTATGTCGAAGTGTTTGACTGTCCTCGCGTAGTCTAGTCAGTTGTCTGGACCTGAATGGAAGATATGGTAGAGAGGGAAGAGCATACCTTTGAAATCGGACCTCATCAGGAACCACACTTTGCTCACGCCCTTTCTGATTGCCATGTCGACGATCTGCGCGGACGACAACCCGCCTCCCACGACGACCAGGTTCGTTTCCTTTCGTGCCTGGATCTTTCTCTTCACATGGACACTTGGGAACAGGCCTGGCCTGATCTCGGAGCTATGACAGGCACCCTCTCTCTCCTGATCGCTCAGCTCAAAGGGCATGATCTTCTTCCCGCCAGGACCAACGGCCAATACCACAGCCCTAGCATGGAAAACGCTTCCATCCTTTGTCGCAACCGTGAACACTTTCTTCACGGAATCAACGTCATCCACATATCCATACGTGATATCAGCAACCTCTCCTTCCTCTATCAGTCCCTTCTTGTCGAGCCCATACCTGCCCACAACGCTCTCACAGAAATCCCTGAACAATGCAGTCCCTGGGGAGAAGTAATCCTTACGATCGCGCTCGTCAATCTCTGTATCACCCAGCACGCCAAGATTTCCCTTTTTCTGCTTCAGTCGTTGACGCTGCTGTTTCTTCTTCTTGTGCTTCGAGATCTCTTTCCCTACACACCCCGGTATCTCCCAGAGATCACTCTCGCGACTTTGTTCCGTCGTATATGCGAGCATGCCGTCGCGGTCGCTGGGGTCAACGTGGAAGAACATCGGGCTACGGAGCTGCGCGATCTCAAGGGTGCGGAAGGCGCGGTGCCATTTCGTGAGCCAGTTGGGACCTGTCGAGTCGAGGATTTTGAGGGTGGGGGATTGTTCTTCCTCTTCTTCGGGTTCGGACTCGAAGTCGGAGGCTTGTGAGGATAGAGATGTTGCGGAGTCGTTTTCTGCTGTTGATGTTGTGGGAGTAGAAGCGTTTGAACCTTCGCTTGAGACCGACGAAGCCCGTTCCTTTACTGAAACGGCTTGTTGCTTGGGAATCCCCAAGCTACCCATCTTCCCTGGTCTTCGTCTGATGAGGTTCATTCTGCCCTTGTGCTTGTTGATCCAGTGGTATCGTTGGTGCTCGGAATCTGTGAATATGGCGGAGGGCGTTTGCTCTCTCAATCGAGCGGCGACGGCGAGGCCGCAGGGGCCCGCGCCAATGATGAGGATGTCGTGTAGTTGGACCATGGTTTCTCTCTTATCTATCCTTTGACAAAAATGCAAATAGGTTAGGGGAGAAGATAGAAAAAGGGTACGTAATAGGTAGCAATAAATTGAGTTTGATTGTCGCGTCCTGTCTGCAAGACGGTATGGTTATATATGATATGCTCATACAGGTGATCTCGGGAGCCGTGTGAATGTTCCCCAGGGTACTTGAGTCCCCAAGGTACCTGGTACACACCTTTGGCGGAGGATGGGATGATGTGCACTGCGTTGACTGTATGGGGTAGGGCTGGGGACCTTGTGGCCATTTGCATCAGATTGAACTCACCTCACCAGGGTCCCCACTAAGGACAACCCGATAAGGGCTTCAGATCTGATAAAACAAAGGCCATGGTCGGAGAATATGCTGTATCTATTCCATCATTCAGCTGTTCGTAGACGAAGAGACGGAATCGATCGTCCGAAGTCTCTGTCTCATCCTTTGGAGGATTCCTCTTGGCCGCCAAACAGCAATTGCAAACTTATCAATGTCGTGATGGTACCTCTGCCTTTATTTCGTTCAGGTCCCTAGTTCGGGCTCATGGTCATTCGCACTTGGTTCTTGAGGACAATGGCGACATAGGCGAGGCAAGATTCGCGGTAATGGGTGTCTTTAAATCTCTCCTGATCTATAGTGGATACGCAGCTAGTAACAGGTACTTTCAGCATTCGGATCGACAATGATTTGAGAGAGGATCGACAATGATCTGAGAGACACCAGTCTGACACGTAGAGGGTAGGAGTAGGACTCACACAAAAGAGCTGAGGTCGATATCTTTGTGCTCGGCATGCGACTTGCTTCTTGTAGGTTTTCTTCTGTGTGCTCAGCTGCTTCTGGATTGAGGACCAGAGAGTCCTCCTTCTGCCATGGTCAATGTTTTGCTTGTCTGGTGTGAGTTGGTTGTAGAGGCAATGGAGAAAGAAGATTGTCATCATGCAGAGGTCTCTCCCCCAGACCAACCATCCACTTGCACATCCCGTCCACTCAAACATTAACCTGGCCAACTCTACGCCAGTGAATTGAATGTTTTACTCCCTCACACAGTGAGCAAGATCCAATTGGCTCAACAACGGACAGCAATTGAGATCCAAGCTGGAGTCGATAAACCCAAGGCACCAATCCAGGTATTTCCTTAGCTCAGTGTCAAGATTCTCGAAGGCCATTTGGCTAACAGAGGCTTTCCTTCACAGCATCGAGCACCTCCTCCCCAGCCCCGTTTCGCGCAGCCTACCTCAGCTATCACGGTTACCTACAACAGGCAGACGTACCAGGCATGGCAGTTTCTACGGAGTAGAGCTCGCCGAAACATGCCCTCATACTCAAGCACCAGGTACCGCCACTTGAGGTAGCACAGATGGCTGTACAAATGACAAATCAAAGCTTCAGCACTGATTAGACTCTCTCCCATCATTTCTACTGGCGGCGAGCTGTGCCGACGTGGCTGCAAATACGGAGAGACGCGTTTGAAGAGCCACTGATAGTGACGATACTCCCTAGTGGCGTGAATCAGATGACCACTGCGGACTGTCCGCCGAACTCCACGAGCCTGGCTCCTTGTGTCGTGGCTGAGACGCTACCCATCCTGAAGTGTGGGTTTCTTAATCATGCGAATCGTGGGGAGGCAGCACTGCTTTGGCGGAAGCCTATCTGAAATCTCAGACGCAAAAGCGCCTTGTTGATATGCCGGATACTGCCTTGGAAGTCGGAGGCGAGTGACACAAACGAGACAGCTACCCCATAGCATCAACGTACACAGCGGAGAGACATCCGCAGGCGCCGGCGCAGGCGCGGCCCCGCTCCGCACTGGGATGCGTTATACGAGGTAATCTGAATCCTGCTTCATAATGACTGCGATCTAGGCAGGACGCGCAAAAAGGAACCTCATCTAGGTCTCACCTGGCGGGGTGGACCCACGTTGATGTATGTGGACAGAGCCAAGATAAGCCTACCGTATTGTCGGATTCTTGCTTTGTTTCTGGTAGATCTCGTAAGTCTCACCCGGATGAGGCTCAGATGGAGCCTGGGCCCTGGAGGTTGTTCGTGGGTGAAAGTGCCCGTTTCAGAAACACAAGCTCATCGCACAGTAGCCTGCAGCGCCCGATACGAGGCTCTTGCTGCCTACCCTTGCAGCAGATGGTCTCCGCATCTGATAGTCTCCCACGTTGACCACGTTGAACCTGACTGCTTAGGCCTTGTCATTATCGCTCACCCTGCTCAGCGGCTCAGCCCCGTTCGTCTCACCGTCGGTCAGTCAGTACAACCCAGGAAAGGCAGCCGGCAGGTCGTGATACAACCACGTGCGAGGCTCACCTGTAGCTATTGCCACTCGAGTCATTGAAAGCGCGAATTCTCCGGATTCAGTTGAAGGCAAAATGGAGTCTTCAGCGTTGTTGGGGAGCTCGAAAAGCTACCAGCCACAAGCGATGTGGCGCAGCAAACCCTTGCCCCTGAGAAAGCGATCATGCGCCACACTCGTAGGTGGTTCTGTCAAAGTTCAACGAAGGACTGAGAAGATGCCAGAGGTGAAGAAACTTCAAGCGAGATAACGTCATCCGACAGTGGAAACGCTACGGAGTACTCTGTCAGAGCCTAAAAGGATGTTCAAGTTGCATACATAGCTACCCTTGCACAACATGCAACCGGCTGGATGCTGGGCATCGAGGCGCAGCAATAGCCAATCAGCCAACCAGTCTCGGCGTCAAGACCTGAGCTTTTTTGCGTGAAGAATTATCGTGAGCCTGCTTCATTGGCCGGAATTGCCATCATGATCGGTCTCACTAGGCGCTGGACCCATCCCTTGCCTGTCATCCTGGTCACCCTAGACAATACGAATAAGACTACCACTGTCGCAACCCACCTCTCGCTTGACTAAGAGGGATCTTAATCTAGTCAGCGCTTAGGGAGCCCAACAGAGGGCTTCCAGTCAGCCCGTGTGTTTCACAGAGACTCTGGTAGCCGCCGTACTTTGTTTGCCGACACGACCGAGACGAAACAGAGGCTATATACGGGCTCCAGCAGCAGAATCAAGAAGCCAGTAGACACTAATGGACCCTGCCAAGGGACTTGGAGACTAGAGTTGATTGCAGCAATCTGTGGCTGGCCAATCACAATATTGAAAAATGGGAAATTGATTCGGTAGGTGGCATCTCTGCCTCGTCATACACTATACTTTGCACTGCCTCACTGCCCAGATATGCCTAGGTGCATCCTTCGCCTCCACCTCCTTTCGCAATTCGTATATCTAACATCAGAATCTGCCAGCCTTCGTATCGTTTTCCTGATGCAAGATAAAACACCATAATATACATCAGTTTTGCTACGCGGCAGTTTGCCTGTTGATTATGGCGAACCCTAACTCCCGCGACCCTTCTGAGGGCTCGTTGCGACTGCCAACCCCCCAGATTGAAATCCACGAAGACGATCAAAGCCCATTTTCGCCCGGGCAAGCGGGCTCAAGAACCCTTATGCCATCTGCAGATCGGTTAACAGTGAATCGTGATCCCCCACGCTCTTCGCATTCCCTCGACGGAGACACTCTTCGTGCTCGAGCCGATTCAAATGTTTCGAGTGCAGCAACAATCGCCCACTCAGAGGCGTCACCGAGCTTAGAGCCTAAAAAGGGCAAAAATGCAATCGACTTTTCAGATCTCGACGACGTACCGATATCCGAAGCCCTCAATCCAGATCCCCAAAATGTTGGTGATTTCGAGGTGCAAGATAACAGGTTCCCCTTCTCGCCTGGCCAGCTGAACAAGATGCTGAACCCCAAGTCCCTGGCTGCCTATCAAGCACTTGGAGGACTTTCAGGCCTAGCTCAGGCTCTACGAACAGATCTCAAATCAGGATTATCCACCGACGAAACGACACTGCCAGGAAAGCTTGTGCACAACACCGAGACATCATCGTTTGACTATCATGAGGCTGCTGGCAGCTCTGAAGGCAAAGACACTCAGTTCTACGATCGGATACGGGTTTTCAGTCAAAATAGACTGCCAGCAAGGAAGTCAACCGGGTTTTTTATGTTGCTGTGGATGGCCTACAATGATAAGATCATCATCCTGCTGACGATCGCCGCTATTATTTCTCTGTCGCTGGGAATATACCAGACCATCGATGAAGGACATGGTGTGGATTGGGTAGAAGGAGTTGCGATCGTAATTGCTATCGCAATCGTTACGATCGTAACGGCGTTGAATGACTGGCAAAAGGAGCGGCAGTTTGCAAAGTTGAACAAGAGGGTAAGTTTCCCCATTCTCGCTTCTCAGGTGCCTCTGATCTGACCAATACAGAATGATGACCGCGAGGTGAAGGCCGTGCGCAACGGAAAGGTGGTCCTGATCTCGATCTTCGACATCACGGTCGGCGACATCTTGCAGGTTGAACCTGGTGACTCTATCCCTGCCGACGGCGTCCTCATATCTGGCCATGGTATCAAATGTGACGAGTCGTCTGCTACTGGCGAGTCCGATCAGATGAAGAAGACAGACGGATTCGAGGTATCTCGACAAATCGCTGACGGTACAGCCACCAAAAAGCTCGACCCGTTTATGATCTCCGGTAGCAATGTCCTTGAAGGGGTCGGGTCATACCTTGTGACAAGTGTCGGAAAGTTTTCTAGTTATGGCCGAATCCTCATGTCCCTGCAAGAGTCCAACGACCCTACGCCTCTACAGGTCAAACTTGGACGGCTTGCAAACTGGATTGGATGGTTTGGATCAGGGTAAGTTCCCAATGTGTCACACCCAAGCATGTGCTAACGGTGATAGTGCTGCCATTATTCTCTTCTTTGCTTTGCTCTTCCGCTTCGTTGCCAACCTTGACAGCAACACTGGCAGCTCGGCTGCTAAAGGTCAAGAGTTTGTGGACATTCTCATTGTGGCTGTGACAGTCATTGTCGTTGCAATTCCTGGTAAGCATTTCCTTTAAGACTATTAGCGGCCATATCTAACTTAACTAGAGGGTCTTCCGCTGGCCGTGACCTTGGCTCTCGCCTTTGCTACGACACGAATGGTAAAAGAGAACAACCTCGTCCGTGTTCTTCGGGCCTGTGAAACTATGGGCAATGCAACAGTTATCTGCTCAGATAAAACTGGCACATTGACCCAGAATAAGATGACCGTGGTCGCTGGAACTTTGGGCTCGAGAGGCTTTATCCAAAGCCCAGGGGAGGAGTCTACCTCCATGTCTGCTGTGGAACTTTTCAAGACGAGTCCCAGGGAAGCCCGCGACCTCCTTGTCAAGAGCATTGCTCTCAACTCTACTGCATTCGAGGAAGAAAAGGAAGGCGCGAAGCAGTTCATTGGTAGCAAGACAGAAGTGGCACTACTGCAGCTGGCCAGGGACTATCTGGGGATGGATGTCACGACTGAACGAGCCTCCGCAACCATAGTCCAGCTCATTCCATTCGATTCTGCTCGGAAGTGCATGGGCGTGGTGTACCAGGTCTCCGAGGGACAATACCGCCTCCTGGTCAAGGGAGCCGCCGAGATCATGGTCGGCAAATGCTCAAACAGAATTGACTCCGACTCGGACAAACTGCGCATAGAAGTGGCAACTGCGCAGGACAAGCAGGATGTCCTGGACACCATAGAGTCGTATGCGAAGAAATCTTTGCGTACGATTGGACTGGTCTACAAGGATTTCTCTACTCCTAGCTGGCCTCCAGTCGAAGCTGCCCGTGTTCAGGACGATCCAGACTCCGCCGACTTTGACAGCATCTTCCGCGACATGACCTGGCTTGGGGTGATGGGTATCCAGGACCCTCTTCGTCCTGAGGTTCCTGCTGCCATCCAACGTTGTCATGTTGCCGGTGTTCAGGTGAAGATGGTCACAGGTGACAATATCAGCACCGCTACTGCCATTGCCGAGTCTTGTGGTATCAAGACCGAGGACGGTATTGTCATGGAAGGCCCCAAGTTCCGCCAACTCTCCGAGGAAGATATGGACAAGGTCATTCCTCATCTTCAGGTCCTGGCACGCTCTTCTCCTGAAGACAAGCGTATCCTGGTCGCCCGGCTGAAGAAGCTGGGCGAAACTGTGGCAGTGACAGGTGATGGTACCAACGACGGACCAGCCCTGAAGACAGCAGACGTAGGCTTCTCCATGGGTATTGCTGGAACTGAAGTTGCCAAAGAGGCCAGCTCCATTATCCTCCTCGACGACAACTTCAAGTCTATTGTGACCGCCATCGCCTGGGGCCGTGCAGTCAACGACGCCGTCGCCAAGTTCCTCCAGTTTCAAATCACAGTCAACATCACAGCCGTCGTCCTCACCTTCGTCTCCTCCCTCTACAACTCCGACAACGAGAGCGTCCTCAGCGCCGTCCAGCTTCTCTGGGTGAACCTGATCATGGACACTTTCGCTGCACTGGCTCTTGCAACCGACGCACCCACAGACAAGATCCTCGACCGCAAGCCCGTGCCCAAGAGCGCCTCGCTCTTCACGGTGACTATGTGGAAGATGATCCTCGGCCAAGCCATCTATCAGCTCGGCATCACATTCATGCTCTACTTTGCGGGAGACAGCATCCTCTCGGACTACCTCTCCTCCGACCCAGACACCCGCCACCGCCAGCTCGACACCATTGTCTTCAACACCTTCGTCTGGATGCAAATCTTCAACGAATTCAACAACCGCCGCCTTGACAACAAACTCAACATCTTTGAAGGCATGCACCGCAACTACTGGTTCATCGGCATCAACTGCATCATGGTCGGCGGCCAAGTCATGATCATCTACGTTGGCGGCGAGGCCTTCAACGTCCGCGAGATCACCAGCGTGCAGTGGGGTATCTGTATTGCCTGCGCATTTGGCTGTCTCCCCTGGGCCGTGGTCCTCCGCTGCATCCCCGACAAGCCCGTCGGCGTCGTCCTCGATGCCGTCACGACCGCTGTCGGGTTCGTCATGAAGCCTCTTGGCCGCGCCTTCGCTGCAATGGGAAGACCCATCAAGCGGGTTATGCGCAGACGCCAGAACAAGAGCAAGGCAGACGATACAAACACGTTGGAAGACCTCCACGAACAGCGCGTTTCCGATGAGGAGCGCCCTGTGCCCCAGTTTACGATTACCTCCCCGGATGATGCTTCACACCGTTAATACGCTCGTTTTCCTCACATTCCTTGTATTATACCCATACGTGGTCAACTCGGCGTTTTCATTTCATTGGGCGGGCTTGTTGTTTTGAGATACCACGATATATCGGGTTTCTGGCGTTCTGCATAGCGATCGGCTTTTCTGTCTTTTACCTCCAGCTGGGTTAGATACGGAATTTGTATAGTAGTCTAGGTAGCGGAACAATCATAGACTAGGTCCTTTAAGATGTCGCCTACATTCGTTGACCTTATAATCAATGCCCACTTGTAATGCTCCCTTTGTATAGACGGCCATGGTTCATAGCGTGGACATGGTCCGTAGTAGGCATCCGTGCTACCTCTGCTCATAACCATGTCCATGCTTCAAACCCACTTTGTATGCTACCCACATCCATAAGCTATGGATCAGCTACCTGTCTTCATAGCCATATTATAGGCATGGTACACAAGATGAATCCTTAGACAGGTGGTAGACTGTAACTATAGGGTTAGCCATTTCATGCCTGAGGCGTTCAGGCATCAATTCTATTTCACTAGCACAGACAGTAAACCTGGCCATTGATTCTGATTAAGTGATGTTATGAACTCCTGTTTCCTATTCTCTAGTCCAGTCATCTGCATAATCCTGGAGAGAGCTGAAGGGTGGCTGTCCCAGAAAGCCATCTGTCACAACCCAGCAGCCTTCCCCGCGTGGAACTGAGCCTCTCTTAGCTCAATTGATGACGACCCAACTTCTCCCTCCTCCGTCCTCTCCAGCTCCACCGCAACACCACCACCACCGCTCCTCAATCCCTCTCCTCTAACAACCAACCCATTACCACCCGGGTTTCGAATCCAAATCCAATCCAACCCGAATAATCAAAAACAACCCTACCTACCAACCCTCAAACCCCCACAACCAAACCCAAACCCAAAATGTCCACCCTAAACTACCGCACGATAAACATCGACGCCCTCGACCCGGACAGCCCGCAGAACTTCCCAATCGAGTCCCTCCTGCCCTCCACGCTCCCCCCCTCGCAAGGCCCCAGCGACGCCGCGAACACGGCCACACAGGTCCGGCAGCTCCTGCGCTCGGGCGACCCCGCCGCGGCGCTGATCCACGTGCTCGACACGGCGCCCCTGGGCGGCGACGAGGGCGCGAAGCAGGTCCACCTTGCGACGGTTATCGATGTCCTGCAGGGGATTAGGCAGAGTGAGATGGGACGGGTTCTAGCTGCTGTGCTTGAGGGGCAGGGCGGTGTTGAGAGGGGGGATTGTTTGATGAAGTACTTGTATGTCCTCTCTTTCTTCTTCTAGGTTGGTATGGATTGATTAGGGTATGCTAATGATGGTTCGTGCAGGTACAAGGGTATGGCGGCCGGGGGACCGAGCAACGGCGCGCAGAGCCCCAGGAAGTCGGTGTCGCCGCAGAGCACGGGGTTTTCGCAGATCCAGGCGAGGAATCTTGGTGAGGGGGGTGGTGGGCAGCAGATGAGCGTGCTGCTGAACTGGCATGAGAAGCTGGTGGAGTTGGCGGGGACGGGGTCGATTGTGCGTGTCATGACGGACCGAAGGACTGTTTAAGCTTGTCATGTTGTCATTCGACTTTTGTTGTTCCTTGTTCATTGTGATACTGTACAGAGGCTATAGACTATGGCCTGAAATCACCACCGCCCAAAATATCCTTCAGATTCACCTCTCCGCTTCCCCGCGCCAGCGGCTGGCTCTGTCCCTCTCCCTCCTTCCAACCAATCATATAGATCAGCCGGAACGTCGCTGGAATTCCAGGAGCACCCTCCTCCATATGCAACTGCCTGTAAATTGCCTCGTTGGCCAGCAGCACATCTCGGGATATAGGCCCCTGTTCTCGCTGCACAATGGCATTATTCTCCCCCATCGCCTGCAGATCCGCCATGAGCGAGAATGTATCCGGGAACTCCACCACAATATCCTCCACATCCACCGTCAGCATCTTAAACCCAGCCTTGGTCAACAACCCGCCAACATCTCTGACATCCGCAAGCGGACTAACATGCGGCGAGACACCACCCCGCCTCTCCAGATCCGCCAGCTGCAGCGACGTCCTCAGCTCAAAGAGCGTGTCTCCTCCAAACATCGCCGCAATGAACGGGCAGTCCGGCTTCAAGACCGAATTCACCTGCGCCAGCAGCGAGGGAAGGTCATTTATCCAGTGGATTGAGAGAGACGAAAGAACTGCATCGAAAGTATTGGGTTCGTAGGGTAGGGATTCGAGGTCCGGAATCACTTTGCGGGTTATAGGGAGGAGTTTATTGAAGGGGAGGTCTGCGTCGCGGTGCAGGAGGGCCGGTGATGTCTCGATGGCTGTGAGGTGGTCTATTCGGTCGGCGAGGGTGACTGTTTCGCCGCCGGAGGAGATGGTTGCGCCCTCGGGGGTTATGGTTGTCCCTGCTGCGGCATCTGCATCTGCGCCTGCGTCGAGCGCTGGGATGGGTGTTGTTAGGGCGCGCGCGATGTTGCAGCTGTTTGCGCCAAGGTCGAGCACGTTGGGGAATCTGCGTTTGATGTCCTAGTTGTGTCTGTTAGTCTCGGCTTCTCGTCATGGAGCTGTATGTAGCTGTAGCTAGCTAGGATAGCTAGGGTAGGTAGGAGTCCGTACAAGGAGACGCTCGCATAGCCGCATGGCGACCTCATCCTTGAGGTAGTCGACTTTCCGGCTCTCTTCGACATTCTGCGCCGCGCGCTCTTTCTGGAGATGTTTGGTCTTGCGGTTGAAGATTTCCAGCACCGGGTTGCCGGGGGTTTGGCTAGCGTACGTGCGGCGAGGCGCCTGTGAGGCGCGGATGGCGGGGCGGAGGTGCCGGAGAGATGACATTGTGATTTTATAGGGTATGTGTGATGATGATTGAGAAATTGAGTTGGATTTTAGCAGAATTGCTGGTTAGATGGCCATTTTCGAGCAAGTGGTTGTGACGTCGGAGAAGGAAATCTTTGGCTTTGTTGATTGTCGATAAGGAGCTCGGATTTCCAGCAAACGCCGCCTCCACCTCAACAACGAACCCCCTCATTTCTCAATAGGGCGGTCCAGCAGGCTGTCAGGTAAGAATCCTAATTCCGCTCGTGTGGCCTAGTGTATACTGACGTGGATAGCATGGCGTGCCCATTCCCCTATACGTTCATCTCCTGCCCATGTGCAGACGCCCCGGATCCCTCCAGAAATCGGAGATCAAGAGAGTCGCCGCAAAAAGCCAGTCCCGTCAAGCCACGCCCGCAGCCCGTGATATCTGACGACGAGGATGAGGACGAACAGACTTTTGACCCTCGCGCCCCGCGGTCCAATTTCTCTCTTTACCCGCCCGAGCAGCTCCTATACTGTGAGGACTGCCACCAGATCAAGTGCCCGCGATGCATCACGGAGGAGATATTGTGCTGGTATTGTCCGAGCTGTCTGTTTGAGACACCGAGTAGCTTAGTGCGATATGAAGGGAATCGGTGCGCCTTATCTTTTACTTTCTTGATTTGTTTGTGGGATGGACGCTGATTTTGATAGATGCGGGCGGAATTGCTTCAATTGCCCAAGCTGTACAGCGCCACTGGCTGTCACGGCGCTAGAGGGCGACTCCTCGGGGGAGCATGCAGGCCCCTGGGTGCTGTCTTGCAACTACTGCATGTGGACGACCTTGGATATTGGAATCAAGTTCAACAAGCCGACCAATATCCGTGGTCAATTGACGAAATTGACAACCGACCCGTCTTCTGCGCCTCCATCTCGCTCGCACGGCTCGCACGGGGGTTCCAAGTCATTCGGCGAGCTCAAATCTCCCCTGTCCATGTACTCGTCTATTGACGAACAGCTCCCGCCTGCCGGGACGAAACCCGACGAAGAACAACCTACAACCACAAACGCCCCGCGCACGCGCGACGCCCGCTTCGCAGCCCTCAAGAACTTCTACAAAGACCAGATGTCTGAGACAAACACCACGGGCGTCAACCCCGCCAACCTTGCCAACCAATTCTCCTCCCCAAGCGAGTTACAACGCATCATGTCACTCTACACGCGATCCGGGCTCTCGCTCTATGGCAACAGCAGCAAAAAGGCCCGCGCTAAACCCCCCGTCATGCGCGAAGCCCTGACACCAGCCGAGGGCCTCTCCATCCCCAGTAACCCCGACTCCGAAACAGCCATCATCCGCCGCCTTGCTTCGGACGACTGCGGCTGGGAAGGCACCGTCTCTATCGAACAGCGCACCTCGCTATCTCAGTCCCCGAACGCGCGCTTCGTCGAGGACCTCCTCCCACTCCCAACATTACTCCGCACGAAGCGCTCCAAGCGCTGTAAATCGTGCAAGCACATACTCGTCAAGCCAGAGTTCAAACCGCAATCTGTCCGATACCGCATCAAACTCATTGCAATCAGCTACATCCCCCTCCCTACACTCCGGCCGCTTGTTCTCCCCCCTTCATCCTCCCAGCCAGTACCACCGCCAGCTCCAGACCTCAATGCTCTTCCGCCGCAGAAACCGATTCAGCTGCTTCTGACACTAAAGAACCACATGTTCGATCCCGTCCGCATTACGCTCGCAACACCATCTGTGACACCCGGCCGTGTCGCGTCAAAGGTTACAATCCTCTGTCCGCAGTTCGATATCGGCGCGAACAAGGACGCCTGGAGCGAGGCGCTCGAACCCGTTGCGCCGCCTTATGAGAGGGTCGCAGAGGCAGGCAAGGTGTGGGAGAAGGGCCGGAACTGGACGACTGTCGTGCTGGAGGTCGTACCTGGCTCCTTACCTGGTCTGGGAGGGAAGCGGCCAACGGCCGGCAATGACAGTAGCAGCGACGACGAAGCCGGAAATGACAGCGACGACAGCGGCAATGACCTTATGAAAGTATCGGGACAGTTGGACTGGAGCGGGCAGGCCTCCGACCCGTCGCAGCAGATCCAGCCCGACGAAGACGTGCTCGAGATTCCGGTCTTCGTGCGCATGGAATGGGACTCGGATAGTCCGATGGAGTCGGAGGAGGGAGGGAAGGGCTCGCTGGGTGCCGGCGCTGGTCTTGGTGCCGATGGAGGGACGAAGAGGGAGTTGGCGTATTGGATGGTGTTGGGGGTTGGGAGGATTGTGTCTGGCGGGTCTGCGTCCAGCCCTGATTCCGCATAGGTAGCCTTGATTGACCCAGACGTATTTGCTAGAAACCGCGTGTTTGATATACCCCCATACTCGTACAATTACAGCGCCCGCATCCACTTACTCCAACTTACTACAGCTAGAAGAGAAAATGAACTTGGGTAATTTTTTTATCTTTCAACCACGCCGAACAAAAGAGAACAGCCCGGGCCAAAAACAGATCATGACTGAGTGTAATTATCACATCACATCACATTCCTTCCTTTCCTCTTCCTCCCCGGATGCGAGAAGCGGCAGAGAGTAGAAGACATAAATATGAGCTATCCCTCTCCCTATGTCATAACCCTATAAACCTCGACTCCGCACCTGTTCCTCGTCTCCCATCAACCGAGCAAAGAGCAAATCTAGTACTCAGAGGCACCCTGGGGGAACTCGAAAACGACAGCACGACCCGTCAGACGACGGTAGACCTCGCCGTAGGCGTCGAGGCGGTGGTCAACACCACCACGCTCCTTCTCGTCGAGGATAACCTTGAGCGTCTTGGAGCCGTCCTCCTTGGTGCGGGTGCGCTTGCCGACGATCTCAACGGGGTAGACGAGGTCGTCGAGGATGGCGTCGTGGACGGCCGTGAGGGTGCGGGAACGGGGGCGCTTCTGCTTCTGGTTGGTGCGGGAGTTGACGGAGCGCTTGGGCTTGGGGAGGATGCGGCGCTGAGCGACGAAGAGGACGTGGCGGTCGGAGAACTTCTTCTCGAGTTCGCGGGTCAGGCTGTGGGTTTGTTAGTTGGCTTCTTTTTGCGGAGTGCGGAGCGATGTGTTCATGGCGGGTTGGTGCTGGTGTAGAGAATGCATGGGTGGGTGGATTGAGCGTACCGCTGCTGGATCTTGTGGAAGGCCTGGAGGAGAGGGACGGGGACGAAGACGATGACAGCCTTCTTGCCGTGGCCGACCTCGACCTATAATTGAATTTGTTAGAACCAGATCATAAAACCCAGATGTATTTTCAACGCCGATTCTGATCTCCCCAGCCACGCCGAACAGCAATGCCTCCGTTCCGTCCCAATTGACCGATATCAAATTGTCCATATTTTTTTTTTTCGATTCGACATTTCCTCCCCCGTGGCCCGTGTTTTCCCCCAAATCCAACCAAAGAAATCCGTAACCGCTTACCTCACGAGCAGACACGAACTGCAGAGGCCGGAGAGTAGCCTTCAGGTCCTGTGTGTTGCTCTCCAAGTCGAAGAGAGCACCCGCGATCGCGGTCTCCAGCTCGGAGGGGTTCTGCCTCGAGGGCGAGTTGTGGGCGATCTTGTTGATGGCAGCCATTTTGAAAGGGAATGTAGTGCAGACAGGGAGATCTGACTGTGCTGCTGCTGGGGGTGCTGTCCCTTTGATGTGGTTGCTGGCGGGTTGGTCGACGGAGAGCAATTCAAATTGCGACTTGTGAGGGCGGAGTTTGGGCGCTGTGGGATCGGAGGCTCGGCCTCGCTTAGCTGGGGTCTGCCTGTTTAGGACTAGTGCGTCATGTGACTTGGATGCCCTCTATACAACTCACTTCCTTCACGATGAATAGACTCTCAAAAAATGTATGCAATTGATGTATAACGATTGTATGTACTCAAATGATACACTGCTACTAAGAGCACGTCGCTGAGGCAGCATGAAATCCAGCACAGCAAGTCAGAACGCCACAAAACAACATGGAAAAACGCAGAGATCACTCTGTAACCTGGCGACTGACGGTATCTGTAAGAAAAGAATTAAAAACACATTATTAACAAGCGCATCCCTCCTTCGCCGTCGCCGCACCGCGATCCCCAAGGTTGACTCGTGAGTCGTCGGTCGATCGACCGCCACCCCCAATAGTAGTCTGCCCGGTGCCTGCGCCAGCGCCTCGTCCACTCTTCAGACTGCTCTCTGGAATGGCATTGGCAATCGCAGTAAAGACGTCCGTCACATTCAACCCGGTCTTGGCGCTGGTCTCGAAGAAGAGAAGTCCCTCCTCGTCCGCATACGTACTGGCCTCCCGCGTCGGCACCTTTCGAGCATCACCAGGCGTGTTATCCTCGTGCTCTTCCTGGTTCTCGCCAGCATCGTCTCCCTCCGTGGCTTCTCGCTCAGCCTCGGCGGGTGTCTCGCCGCCATCATTCGTCAAATCCAGCTTGTTGCCTACCAGAGCAATAACAATGCCAGGACTGGCTTGTCGCTGCAGTTCCGCCACCCAATGCTTGGCCTTTGTCAGAGAAGAGGGCTTGGTCACATCGTAGACCACGAGCGCCGCCTGGGCGTTACGGTAGTACATGGGGGCGAGCGAAGCAAAGCGCTCCTGACCGGCGGTATCCCAGATCTCAAACTTGATTGTTCGGGTGGGAAGCGAGCACTTCTGAGTCAGGAAGGCAGCTGATACGGTCAGCTTCCTGAAGGCAAATCGTCATCGCCGGTCGCTTACCTCCAATTGTGGGCTCCTTGTTCTCCTGGAAGTCATTGTTGACGAATCGCAGCACCAGCGAGGACTATCAACCACAATGCGTCAGTACCGACTTGGCCACCGTGGGTTACCCATGTACAACGAGGGAAACAAATGCCGAGGCGCAGATACCACGCCAGCAGGGGAACAGGAACATCGTACCTTTCCTACAGCGGCTTCTCCCAGAAGTACCAGTTTGACACTACTGCTCGGCTTTGGCGCACTCGCGGGAGTTGACTCAGACATGGCTAACGGGGCCCAACGAGGGAATGGCTTGGATGGATCAGGTCGTCGTGCAGCAACAGGCAAGATATGAACAACGGGTGATTGCAAATTCGCAGGAGAACAATCCGGGTAGCCTAAACGCAAAAAAGAAAATAAGAAAAGAGTCAGAACCACTGGCCTGTGTTCAGTGACTCGGTTTCAAGCAGGGGTTGTTTGACAGGCAGCAGACTAATGGAAAGACGCAGAGTAGAGCACACACCAGTACCAGGAGAGAGATGGAAAGAGCGGTGGGCGGGTGGAGATAGGGCAGCCTGCTCTGGCGGGATTCTAGACGCCTTGCAACCTGCCGTATGTGATTTGAAAGCTCGCAGACTGTTGGTCCTTTAAAGTCAGGTTTCGTCAGAGTGTCGGTCGATGCGACGGATTCATCGGCAGCACCAGTCGCAACCGTCTGTAATGAGGCGGAGACCTGGGCAGCTGATGACGCTAGTCCAGGTCAGGCCTAGCGCCCTCAGCCAGTCACGGGAGTCACGGGAGCTGCCCGCGCCAGGGATAGTGGTTCTTGCGGAAACAAGCAAGCAAAGAACCGTTGGATTAGAGGACAAGTTCCTGATTTTCATGCTTCCGGCTGATTGTTTGTTTGCTTGCAGGCGTTAGACGGTTAGATAGATCTACAACCTGGATTTGATCATCTCACCTCTGCCAAAAAGCAAAACAGCCTGTGCTTTCGCTATCTGCGCAAAGTACTCGGCCGGATCTACAACCCCAACGCAGCAGCAGCAGCACAATCGCACAGAGTCACAGCGCCATCAGAATAAAACCGGTCAGAGCTTCGATGAACGAAGGAATGAAAGAACAACACCTTAGGCCTCTCCGCTCTAATCAGTGTCCACCGCCAATGGAAAGCATCGCTGGTTGACACCCAACGCAGTCTAGTTTGATTGGGCCCAGCACTAAAGCGCCGGGCCTTTGGGTACAAGTCGCGATACCTAGTGCCCGCTGGCCCATGCGTAGCTACCTAGGGTCCTAGGTACACAGTGCCCGGTATAGCAAATGGTTGTACATGTAAACGTGCGTTGACACGCAGTCGGAGGAATGACGTGCCAGAGGAGGACGAGCAGAGGCCTGGCGGTGGTTACATACCCAGGCTCGCACGGCATCAACCTCTGCATCCCCGATAGCTGCCCAAAAAAAGAAGCACGGCGCAACGCAAGAACGCAACGCTGGGATTCTCGACCAGGGCCTGCCGGATAACTAAGGCACCGTTAGCTTGACTCAAAAACACCCGGGCGAATGAGAGGTACCTGTGTCTGTAAAATCCCGGCTGGCAATCAAGACCAAGGCGATTTCATCGGCGGTGTCGTTTATGGATTTGTTGGCCAGTCAGTCAGTGGTCAAAGGTTATTTGTTGGAGTCGCCCAAGTTTTTATGAACCAAGAAAGGCTTGCCAACACCTGCTTTCATTCTCGAGGAAATCTCAGGATAGTGTACAGAAAAACGCGACAAAAGTACCACTCTTCATAAACAAAGGAAATCTAGTATCGATCAAAAGCAAAAACACAGCCCAGGGCTAGAACGAAAAAGTAAAAGGAAATATAAAAAAAAGAGTCGGCCGCGAGGCCACAAATCTAATATGTCTTGGTATCAACCCATGCATCCCAGAATCTCAAGCCCAGTCCTGTCTATACCAAACGCCAGTACAAAGAAAAAATATGGTAAACCCCAAAATGTCAGTATCCAGAAACGTCGCAGCACTTTTGGTGTCAAATCTGATCATGGCCTCAACTTGTTCGTGTCGGTGAAAGTATTAAATGTAGTAGATAAGGTCTCGAAAGTATCGGTCGAAGAGAAGAGCGGCACGGCGGTGTCGATCGAGAAGGGTCAAATGTAAAGCTCCACTTGGAGAGGAATGGCGATATTAAAGCGATCTATGAAGTCCGAAACGAATAGCGGCCGATGATGAACAGGGTAGTGTTACAGAGAACTGCACGGCAGGGTTAGCACTGGAACGAATGTACCTGGTCCGAGGACCACTCACAGTAAAAGATCAAGTTCATAGCAGACACGTCAAACTCCAGAGGCCAAGGCGCCATGGAACAAAACCACAAACGACTTTTCGCACAGGAAAAGAGAAAATCACAGTATCATGTGGTTGGCACATGCAACGGGAGCCCCAGACGTTTATTTTGGGGGTGGTGGAGGAGCGCCAGGCTTCTTAACTCCCGTCGTGTCATAGGCTCCCCTTCCCATGTTGCAAGCTGAGAGGTCTCGGAGAATCATGTGGAGGTCTGCGCGAACAGTCATGGTCAGCTTGGGTGGATTTCCAATTGACTTGGTAAAGGAGCGAGAGCGCGGTGCTTATGAACCAGAAATACGGGGGAATGACTCACGGTATAAATAAACACAGAATATATCTCACTCAGCTTTATTAATAAATATTCCAGAAAACGCAACTCAGCCGGTGGCTGTGGCCTAGTCTGTGTTGGACAACGGAGGTGGATGCGTCGACTAGCGGGTGAGGTATCAAGATTCCAGGCAAAGTTGCAGCTGCAGGCGAGATCCGATCCTTTAAGTGCCCACAACCCCAATCTAAGGCAGGGTGACGCAGTGACGAGGCAGCACGAGCAGGTAGGGCAGGAATGCGACAAAGTACCCGGGTACTGCACAAAGGATTGCGAGGGATGCTCCGGCGCGCGGAATCAGAGGACCAGTCCGTCTGATTTGGAGGCTTTCGATTTGCTGTCAACAAGCGCTAGAAATGGCGGTTGCTGAGGATTTATTTCCGCTAGTTCGCTAGGTAGGAGTAGCGGCGCAGGGGGAAAGCGTATATAGTGTTCGATGAGGATGGCCGGGACCGGCAGATCGCAGCAAGGAGGAGGAAAGGGAGAAGAGTAGATGCCGCGGGAGTTGGCCTGTTTGGTCCGGGCGTGGAGGGACTTTGACTGGAGAGATAGCAGGAGGGAGGACTCAAGGGAGGAAGCCGTCACGTAATAGGCAATGGAGAGGTCCTGGGCAGCGAGGACAAGGGAATGGCCGCGGAGGGAGTGCGAGTAGGAGGTGTGTCCGTCAAGGAATGGATGATGGTGAGGAATTTCAAGAAGGCCGACAGACGGGGGGATCCAGCTTTGATATATAACCACCTAGGGTCTTTAAAGAGAGGTATCTTTTGAGTATGGTCTAGAAATCTAATTAAACAAAAAAAAAATAAGAGAGTCAAAAAAAGCAAGGCTTAAACCTACAGGGAAAAGCAAAAAGACGCCAGGGAGCAGTTTTAAAGGGGAAACAGAAAATAAATGACAGAAAGAGGAATACTATGGATGAATCGTCATAAACAATACATGGAACACGGCTAAGACTGAAATGAGAAAAAGG
Source organism: Aspergillus mulundensis (assembly GCF_003369625.1). NCBI lineage: Eukaryota > Fungi > Ascomycota > Eurotiomycetes > Eurotiales > Aspergillaceae > Aspergillus > Aspergillus mulundensis. The sequence continues at coordinate 964,182 of NW_020797890.1, read as the reverse complement.
AAAATAAAATAAATCGGACTTGGAAGCTCTGCGGCTCTCCCGCGTCCCGATACTAAGGTACGCGAAGCTGTGGGTTTTGCCAGCGATCCATCAACCGCCCCTTTCTTGCGTTCTTAGGGGGTTCCCCAACACTTCCATTGTGCTTCCACACTGGATGGAGTCCCTAAACTTCAGGCCTCGGGCGCCCTGGGCGTCCTCTTTGTTTACGTGAGAAGTATTGCTCAGACATCAGAGTCTCAGGGCTGGATGTATCTAGCTGAAAGCTCTCGGGCAGCGTATTTTGATTGCCTCCCAAAAATAAAACGGCGATGAATAATACGCCAACAGGGAACCAACAGGGGCATGGCGTCAGGTCAGGCCCAGCCACCATCATCATTTGAAGTCGAACTTGAAACTGATCTGGAAAAAGAACATAAAGCGAGAGCAAATATTACTAGAGCTCTCCACCGGGACCCATCGGGGAATCAGAAGCTAAGAACCGATTGTTCGGACCAGACAGACAAGTTTGATGGCGATAGAGGCTGCAGCAGAGAGGTCCGCGGATGGATCCGAATCCAGACTCCAGACTGTCCAGTCCACTCAATCTGCACCAGACCCGCCTCTCTTCATCAATTTCTCGCGTGGTGACGATGCCTTTCGCCTGAAAGACGCAGAGTCAGGGGCACTAAGACAGCCTGTCCAGGGCCCTATGTCGTTGGCCGGCGGTTTCTTTGATCGCTCCAACCAGAGGCGCAAACGTTAATCAGTTTCTCCCGAATTTTCAGGCCGGGGTCGTTATTGGTGGCGGATGTGCAAATTAACGCCGACAGCCGTCATGGTTGGATATTGAGTCAAGAGACTCAAGACCGAGGTTTAGTATCCGTTGGCAAGCAGATCTTAACAGGCATTACCCCGGCTCGGCTGAGACGAGCGAATCATAATATTGTTTGACAATCATTTAAAGATTCAGGCTGCAGCACATGCGAAGCCGTGAAGCTTCTGAGCCTTCCATACATGACGCGGAGTCCGACGAGGTCCTCTTGTGATCTGACCCCACGACTGGACGAGTCCGTAGTCCGTACAACTGACATCACTGGTCAAGCAGAGTCTAAGGACGCCTCGATCTCCATGCTGCAGCCGCGGGAGCTGGTACCTACAGCCGTCAGCCTAGCGCGAAGACTATCGCCAGCCAGATCGCTCTCCTTCAGTCTGCGTCGATTCTATCACGGGCGGAACGCTGCGACCAGACGGGTTTCTGTCACTTTTCCTCCGGACCCGGTCTGATGGACGCCCAACCGCCTGCATCTGCCAAAGTACAGCAGGTGTCGATAAGGTTTGCTCTTCTTTTTCTGCTTGCTTTGTTTCGGCGCCCTTTGCTTTTTCCCTGTGACGGTCACGGGGGGATATCCGCCTGGGCAAAAGGGGTGCTGATGATTACCAAATCATCAGGAACGGAGGATATCCGGCTATCCACAGGCCAGCCCGCTTTCCCCGTTACCACTAACCTGTATCGCCGGTACTGTACCACCGGCAGTCCATCGAATCTTCTATTCCTTCTAGCGTCTTTCCCAACAGGTTCTCCCCACAGCGGACTGTCATCTGCTAGCCCCTACATCTGGCAGCCTGCTTCTCGTTCGTCCACAGCCCACCGCGTGCCTGGAAACCCTGGGGGTATGGGCCTCAGGATGTTCTCGAAAACTCTGCCGCTTTGCTTGGGAAAAGCTCGCGGATCGAAGTCATCAACCGTCATCTACCGTTCCTATGGTCCTGGCCGTTACTTGTAAGATTGCGCGAGACCGGAAAAGATCCTTCTCCAGCTTGACTTCGCACCAGGTGGATCATGCCGGACGACGAAGGATCAGCTTCCTGGCTCGATTGAATTTGATCCCAGCATAAAGCCACGCGGGTTGCGGGCCCGCGGTCCATCTTCGGCTCCCTCAGGTTGACAGCGTAACCGTTACGAACTTACGGCTGTCGGCGACAAGCACATGTCTCGGGACTTTAGACTTTCTTTCTATTCTCGTGTTTCCTTCGCGCTGGAACATGACATGACTCTGGGACATGACTCTGGAACGTGAGAACCTGGATTGGCTGCGTGTAAGCGTGTTTCAAGTGTCATGAACGGTTGCTATTGGATCTGCCCTAAATCATGAAGGCGAATGCATGGGTGATCCTCGGCGCTTGACGAAATTCTCGGGGGACTGTCGGTACTTTGGTCTTGGAAGGTGGTCAGCGGCTGCATCCAGGGCGATGGCGACTGGGGTCTAGCGAGACTATGCGAGATTGCCGTTGAATCAGGTCTCGAACTCTCGATATTAGATTTGACACATTGTGCCCAACCCTGCATCGCAGCAAGAGGACCGGCTTAGAAGTGCGAGATTCATCAAACGCGGTTCTTACTGGGACAGAATCGGGCATAGGGAACCTCTTCAGCGTGTTGATGGGAGAAGTATAGCCGCTCGGGTATGCAAATGTTCCTGCATTGGCGTATGCATTAAGTGGACGACTAGCCCATGATCATCGATCCTCTGCTGCAGCCCAGCGGGTATTCCAGCTTCCAGAATCGTTCTGGAAGCTCTCCTGTCCATGGTTCACTTCGCGGACCGTTAGACTTTCCACAGTTTTTAAGCCGACCACTCTGAAAAGACCACGACGTAATTCCCTCCAAAGGATGGCCAGCCCACCACCAACTCCGTTCCACTCCGCAGCCAATCGTCTGCCTCGCATACCTTCATCGATGGCCGCGATAATGATTCAGAAACCACACCAAGACACTTTAGGTCAAAGTCAATACTGAAACGGAGAACGATCCGGTCGCAAATAGGATACAGCTAGAACCAAACTAGAAACAAAAGAACAACGGCCACGTCCAGAATTTGAACCGTTGGGCCCAATTTCTGAGCCGGGTTGGCAGGGAGACGCTTCCGCGTTCCACCGCTTCGCACCCTGCAGCGAAGATCACCCTCTCCTGAGTCCCGGAGTCCGTCCAGGAGATCATTCTCTCAATCAGACTAGTGCTTCGAGCTTCTGATTGCTCACGGATCGCGCCCGCACTTCCGCGAAGGGAAGATAATTGCCCATGGGGTATTATTGCTCTCGATGAGTCCGATACGGGGTGAAATCCGGCTGTTCCTGACTCAAAGCCTAAAGGCAACAAAGAAGCTCATAGTCGCAAATAGCCAATGTGATCAGAAGCCAGTGCTTCCTAGCAACCTCTGGACGGTAAACACTTACATTGCGCCTTCTGAAAGGGTACTTTCCACATTTCCGCTCAGAAATTCGGTTTCGGCTGGATGCATTAGCCTCAGATTGCAGATGTTTGAGCTCCAACGGGCCTCCGACACTGACACCGACCTGATGAATAGGACTCATAGGAATGACAGATCGTTGGCCTGAGCCTCGCCTTGCCGCATGGCAACAGGGTTCCTCGCTCCGAGCTCTCTCCAGATCAGATATTACAAAGAAGGCCCGAGAGCTCATATCGGAGCCAAGAACGGTACTTGCTCGTATGACAAACGACGCTTAGGCGCATGCCCGATTTGCTTGCATGCAGCTTGCAGACGCGATCTACCGATCTGCCAGGGAACCAAGCGGGAGGCTGGAACGCGCCTTGCAGAATAATGAATTATTGGCCTTGGGATGAGATATTCAACTGAAGCATGGGACCCGAGTATATTTGATGGCTGAAGCTGATTTAAGTTAGCACCAATTGTTTGGAGATCGATCAGAATCGGCTGAATCGCTGACTGGACTGTGTATACATCACATTTCCAAGGCCCGAACACATAGGGGATTGTCTGCTACACAAGCCACACGTGCTTCAGAAGCTCTGTCACAACAACTGCAGAAATATCGCCTCAGCAACGTCTATCGAACGATAGGTCAAGTCTAAATCTCCGTCTCCGTTCTGCGGTTTTGGTTTTGGTCGCCGTGGGTATGGTATTCCCCCAATTCCAATTCAACTACTGTGACAGCCGAACATTATGACATATCCAACCACCCATCTCATAAACCGCAAGATAATCGAAATGAACGCTCGAACCACTGCGCGCCGAGCCCCAAATCCTCAATATACCTGGCAGGCTGGATCCAAATTCAGTTTACGCCGTCGCAGCCATCCCGTTGCATTCTTTGTGATCCTTCCCGCTAAGAAAACCACATATTACGGCTGTCGGCTTTTCTTCTCGTTAATACTCAACATGGGTGTTCTCTTTGTTCTCAACAGGTATGCGGCTCGAGCTCGCTTGAGCGGCCTGCCGCGGCAATTGGGCAGTCGGAAAAAGCAACCTGCAGACGGCAAGCGCACCAACCCGGGCGCGCAAATTCCTGGGTCTGTCAGAAGATTTGAGATCCGATGTAGCCGCTCGATAGGTCGAGATGCAGCGGATCGATATTTGATATGGGATATCCGATGTAGGGCGCCACGGAGATGTCTTCCAGACTGCTGTTAATGTCTCTGAGGGCTGGACCTTTACTGAAGTGGTGATTGATCTTCTCTGATTGGTACAGAGGCATCTGTCGCTGCTGCTACGTATCCAAGACATATCTTCTAAACAGCTACGGCCCTATACTATACCCTGCTAGCCGGATCAGAGCAGGTCTGCAGAAGACACGCGCAGTTCGCGACCTATTAATCTCCGTGATTCATCTCGCCCGTAAAGCGAAGTGACACTGCAAGAATAAATCAAAAGTTCTTAGCCCTTGTGGCACCGGGGTATTTCTAGAACACGCCTGGAACTGCTACAGGCTCTGATCCAGTGGGAGGCCTATCCGTGGGGGCCACCTCATTAGACATGGTCTTACTGTGCTTTGACTGGGAACGAGATCTGACACCGGTCTAAGTATATCAGCTCAGACACAGAGTGCTCCGTACCGTGTCAGCATCTGCGTATGCGTTCTCGACGGATACTACCCTGCCATCCAGTATACGGAGCATTTGTCTGACTTCCGCCTCACCCGTACTGCCTTGCGCGGGAGAGAAAAAGCAAGCAGGGCGATAGCTGAGATCAATCATCACCGAGATATCTCTCCGCGATGTCCGCGTACCTCCGCGTTATGTAAGAGCGAAAGCTGGTCGTTATCGGTCAACCAGACTCGGGCCCGACAAGTATGGGATTTGGTACACCTGGAAACAATCCGGAGCTGAAACTGGTTGTTGCACACTGTACGCCGCGCTCGGATGAGGGAGATAACCGCGTGGTGTCCTGATCGTACTCCGCGTTGCCACGTCACACGGTGCTGCCGCTGCCACGTTATCTGACTTCTTCAGCTCAACAACTCAGGAACCGAGCAAGCACGGAGAGCTGATCGCCTTGCAGTGCGCTGCACTCCCGCACAGTGTTATTATTAGGCACTCCGAAAGCCTAACGACACGTACAGTAATGACGGGAAACTAGCGATAATTCTTAGCCTGTCCCATCAGCCAGGTAACTCATGATAATCATGCAGATAGCGCCCGCGGCACGATGATCATGCAGCCCCCTGATCTTCGCGACTCGCGAGTCACGGCCGAATCCGTCCTTGGCTCTGATAGTGACTAACTGACTCTTAATCTTACGGAGTAAGTAGTGTGTGATAGTGGCTGGCATAATTATCGCGGAGATTGCCTACTTTGTGATCGAGCAGTTGGTGGTCGAAATTGAGTAACTTGGAAGGTTATCGCTTCGGCCCGTTCTCTTGACTTCCAGGTACAGTCCTAGACTACTCCTTCGTTCCTGGCCATGCTTACGGAGTTCACAGGAGGGGCTCGGGATATAGCACCTTCTCCCCGCCACTCACATCCTGCCCTCCAGTATGTCGTTTCAATCGTTCAAAATCAGCTCCCAATTCTTGGACCCTCCTTGATACGCAATCCCACCTTCCTGGGGAGGAAAACAAAGACAAAGAACGGAGAGAGTGAAGCGGCGGTGGCGCTGTGGCAAAATTCGAAATCTCCGTACCTATCCATTCATCTAAAGCCCTGGTGTTGGAAGCTAACGCTGGAACGCAGATACCTTACAGAAGGAGGAAGAGGGATGCGTCTCCGCCCGCTGATCAGTGATGGGGTGATGGATCAGTGATCACCATGATCCATCTGGCCTGTCAGGTGATCTGAGTACGCTGTACTCCACAGTCAGTCACAGTCACAGTCCGGCCATTCCGTCTACCTTATCCAGGAAATCGAGGTCCAGACCAGGTCCAGACACCAGCAAGTCAAGCAGTAGCCAGTCCGCAAGCCACGGGAGATTGGAAGATCCCTAGGCTGCGCCATAGTCAACGCTGGCTTTGTTTCTTGCTGGTGGCTTTGGGTCTAAGGATTGAGGCGAGCTATGATCATTGATGGAATATTAGGGCTACGGCATGGCGCCGGGGTTTGCTTCATTGCCCAATCGCAAAGTGACTCAAAACCAGGAAAGGGACAGAAAGATTGGTCAATCTGGCAAAAGTACCGGGATGCCGCGGGCAGATCGGAGGCGTTCCGGTGCCTTAATCTCAGTTCTCTTTGTCCCGGCGTTTGGCTTGGCGGCAGTTTGATTGATAGGGCTTTAATAGAAGTTCCGGTGGCTTGACTGTTGGGTTGGCGAAGGGTCCTGTTTGAGAGGAACGGAAGTTCGGAGTTATGGAGTGGACAGGTAAGTCACGGAAGGTCTGGATCCTCAACAGTCTCGACCATTTCGTATGAGTGGGTGGTTTGAGAGTTGGGGCGTTTTCGATATATTGGATATTTGGGGTATGTTGGAGGTGGTTGTGGGTATAATCTGTCACAAGGATATTGATCGTGATACTGACAACGGTCGAAACAGCTATCTCGTCTATTGACGGTTAATCTCCTATCTGTCCTACTTTTTACCGAGACCCTGCGTCTGGATACAGTTAAACGCCATCTCGAACTGCAAGGGTCAACATTAGCAACCGTCTGACAATGATAGAGAGAAAACTCACCTGCTCATCAGTCTGGCAGATAAATACTCGCCTCTCATCTGACTTGCTACTCGCAGTGATATCCACCACCGTTTCATCCTCACCAGGCCCCTTCTCATTCTTCTCCGAATCAACCGCAAAACCAAGGCACCGTGTCTTCTCAACGATAGCCTTCCTCAACAGCGCGCTCTTTTCACCGATCCCTCCGGCAAAGACAAGCCCGTCGACCTGCCCATCCAGCTTGACGAAGTAATTCCCAATGTAGCCAACGATGCGATCGACGAGGATATCAAAAGCGAGTTTATGCTGTTCACTCGGTGGGTTCTCGACAGCTATTTGGGAAAAGTCCGTGGTGCCTGTAAGGACCTTCCAGCCGGATTTCTTGTTCAGTATCTCCTCGGCCTGCAACGCCTTGTTAGATGTCGAATCGACCATGTCCCTGGCATTCTAACTTACCGTGCTGATGTGCATTTCTTTAGTACTGGCAGGGCTGAGCTTTCCCGCCTCGCTGGTATAGTGGAAGACAAGCCTAGAAAAACCGGGAATTAGCTCTCATGCAATGCAAGGGGGCGCACGGATCCAGGCCGATCAGTCCAGATCTAAATGGCAACTCAGGCACTCACGATGGATCGATATCGCCGCTGCGTGTGGCGCCTGGTAGTCCGGCCAGGGGCGTCAATCCCATTCTGCACAGGCAGGTATGTTAGCAATGCATCAGTATGGAGTCTGGAGTGTTCACGATTGGCCGGTTGCGTTCCCGGAACGCAGGACGCAGGACGCAGGACGCAGGACGCAGGACGCAGGACGCAGGACGCAAGGGATAAATAATGATTGGTCTAGGCACATACGAAGTATCGACGGATCTCCCATCCTTGATCGCGCAAATCGACGCTCCGCTCCCTATATGCAGGGCGATCAGGCTGGTCTTCTCAACCGGCTTCTTCAAGTACTCTGCCACCGAGCGCAGGATGAACGAGTAGCTTATCCCGTGGAACCCGTACTTGCGCAGCTTGTTGCGCTTCGCCGTCTCCTGGTCAATTGGGTACGTTGTCACGTAAGGGGGGAGAGTCTTGTGGAACGAGGAGTCGAAGAACGTGATGCTCTGGACATTGGGGAGCTCCTTTTTGCAGAGCCGGACGATTTCGAGCGCGGAGAAGTTGTGTCTGCCGAGCAATTGTCAGGTATGCTTCACGGTACCAAGTAGATCCCAGACAGGTATAGAGAGACATACAAAGGCGCCAAATCCTCCAACTCCTCCAACTGATGATACGTCTCCTCATTGATCACGACCGCGCCTTCAAAGTCCCCCCCATGCACCACGCGATGACAGATATAGGCCAGGTCGTCGGGGCTTGCGACATCCTTGAGGTCCGGATCGTTGATGCAGCGATCGAGCAGGAGCTTGAAAGCATCCTGTCCCGAGCTTACTTTTTCCTTCAGTTCTTCTTTCTTCTCTTTCTCGCCGACGCTGTACTTGAGTTTTGCGGGGGGCGCGGTGATGCCGGAGACCTGCGCGGTCGCGATGACGGACGGCGTTTGGGTGTATGTGTAGAAGGTTATTTTTACCGACGATGAGCCGGCGTTCACAGAGAGGATGGACTTGCGGGGCATTTTGTGTAGTTTTGTTCTGTGACTTCTGTCGTGGTGTGGTCTTGGTAGGTTGGTTGAAGTATATAATTGTCGGCGGGTAAGACGATTTGACGAGTCCCGGTTGTGTCGCGGATGGATTCAATTACTTGATATTTTGCCGGTGCCTAGGAGTTTCTTTTACTTATCCATCCTGCTTTCTGACGTTTTGTACTCCGCTGCGCGCTTGTTTGTTGGCCGTGGCCTGAGTGATGTCAACATTCGGTGACGTAGGACGTAGCCCTGTTCCGAGCCTCCCGTTGGACAAGGCCAGACCGTCTCAAGGCCTATATATCCTCGAGCGCCGACAAAGATATCTCGAGCGTTTCTCTGCAGAATCACCTAATCTACAATCTGCACCTCTAATACCATCTACACGTACCACCGCCATCATGCCCGGAGAGATAATTGACCGACCGAATCCGGCGCCGAAGCCATCGCATGTCCCCGATCTCGTGGAACAACTCCTTGTGCCCGCGCAGAAGAAGAGTCTGGATCAGAGCGATTGCGATGCATTGCTCAAGTACCGCCGCGCGGCGGCGTACATTGCTGCTGGTAAGCTTGCTATGACGGATTTGATCTGGGCGTGCGCCGAGCTAACGCAGTACAGCTATGATCTTTCTCCAAGACAATGTGTTGCTGAAGCGGAGTCTCAAAAAAGATGATATCAAGCCGCGGCTTCTTGGTTAGTGGCTTTATCTCAGGGTTGAGAGTGAGTATACTAACTTGTGCAGGACACTGGGGAACATGTCCCGGGTTAATCCTCGTCTACTCGCACCTAAACTACCTCATCAAGAAACAGAACCTCGACATGCTGTACGTTGTTGGGCCAGGACACGGAGCGCCGGCGCTGCTTGCGGCGCTGTGGCTCGAAGGCTCGCTTGGGAAGTTTTACCCTGAGTACAGCAAGGACAAGGAGGGATTGCAAAACCTCATTTCGACGTTTAGTACCAGCGCCGGGTTGCCTAGGTTAGTCAGGAATCCGACCATGTGGAAAAAGTGAGGAAGGCTAACATGCTGGATGAAGCCATATTAATGCCGAAACTCCCGGTGCTATTCATGAAGGAGGAGAGCTGGGTTATGCGCTGTCCGTGTCGTTCGGCGCGGTCTTTGATAACCCTGATTTGATCGTGACCTGTGTGATTGGAGATGGAGAGGCAGAGACTGGTCCTACAGCCACGTACGTTTCTCTAGGCAGATTGTCTGGGTTGTGCTAACGAGAGCGTCAGATCATGGCACGCAATCAAATACCTCGACCCCGCGGAGTCAGGAGCGGTTCTTCCGATCCTCCATGTAAACGGCTTCAAGATCAGTGAGCGCACAATATTTGGATGCATGGATAACAGGGAGCTCGTGTGCCTGTTCACGGGTTACGGGTACCAGGTTCGCATTGTTGAGGATCTGGACAACATCGACAACGACCTTCATAGCGCAATGTCGTGGGCAGTTGAGGAGATTCGGAAGATCCAAAAGGCTGCGCGTTCGGGCAAGCCTATCATGAAGCCTCGGTGGCCTATGATCGTCATGCGAACGCCCAAGGGTTGGTCAGGGCCGAAAGAGCTGCACGGTCAGTTCATCGAGGGATCGTTCCATTCTCACCAGGTTCCTCTTCCCGCTGCGAAGAAAGATGACGAGGAGCTCCAGGCTCTGCAGAAGTGGCTTTCCTCATACAAACCTGAGGAGCTCTTCACAGAGTCCGGCGATGTCATTGACGAGATCAAGTCCATCATTCCTTCGGATGAAAAGAAACTCGGGACGCGGCCGGAGGCCTACAAGGCTTATATTGCGCCCGACCTTCCGGACTGGAAGGAGTTTTGCGTGAAGAAGGGGGATCAGTTCAGCGCTATGAAGGCCATTGGCGGCTTCATTGACCAGGTTTTCGTTAAGAATCCGCATAATGTTCGGTTGTTCTCGCCTGACGAGCTCGAGAGTAACAAGTTGAGCGATGCCCTGTCACATACCGGAAGGAACTTCCAATGGGACGAATTCTCGAATGCGAAGGGAGGCCGTGTGATTGAAGTTCTGAGCGAGCACATGTGTCAGGGCTTCATGCAAGGGTACACACTGACCGGTCGTACGGCCATGTTCCCTTCGTATGAGAGTTTCCTTGGTATTATCCATACCATGATGGTCCAGTATGCCAAGTTCACAAAGATGGTGAGTCGAGCGACATGGTCAATCATAACGTTTTCCAGCTGACCAGCAAACAGGCCAAGGAAACGACATGGCACCGTGACGTGAGCAGCCTCAACTACATCGAGACCAGCACCTGGGCCCGACAGGAGCACAACGGTTTCTCCCACCAGAACCCGTCCTTCATCGGCGCAGTTCTTAACCTGAAGCCGGACGCCGCCCGCGTTTACCTACCTCCCGATGCCAACACGTTCCTCACCACCGTGCACCACTGTCTGAAATCAAAGAACTACATCAACCTCATGGTCGGCTCAAAGCAGCCCACTCCGGTGTATCTCAGCCCAGAAGAGGCAGAAAACCACTGCCGAGCCGGCGCCTCAATCTTCAAGTTCTGCAGTACCGAGGAGGGAATCCGGCCGGACGTCGTCCTGGTCGGGATCGGTGTCGAGGTCATGTTTGAGGTCATCAAGGCTGCTGCCATTCTGCGAGAGCGATGCCCTGAGCTTCGCGTTCGCGTCGTCAACGTGACGGATCTGTTCATCCTTGAGAACGAGGGTGCTCACCCCCACGCCTTGGAGAACGAGGCATTCGACAACCTCTTCACTGAGGACCACCCCATCCACTTCAACTACCACGGCTATGCCAACGAACTTCAGGGCTTGCTCTTCGGCCGTCCTAAGCTCGACCGGGCTACCATCAAGGGGTACAAAGAAGAGGGAAGCACCACGACGCCATTCGACATGATGCTTGTCAACGAGGTGTCTCGATACCATGTTGCCAAGTCAGCTGTCATTGGAGGAGCGAGGTGGAACGAGAAGGTCAAGGTGCGGCAGCAGGAGCTTTGCTCTGAATTTGATCACAACATCCGTGAGACGCGGAAGTATATTGTGGAGAATCATCAAGGTGAGTCCGCGCTCCTTGAGCGTCTCTTTCCAAAACATGCGCTGACTTCTCATAGACCCTGAAGGCACGTACGATATGCCCTCGTTCGACTAGAGCAGTACGTAGATGAAGACACGACTGGACATGTTAGCGTACAAATCATAGCTTTTTCTCCCTTCAAAGCCTTTGCCAGATTCATAGGCAGATCGTAGAGGCTAGAGCTGACACAGATCCGAAGCAGAAAACCGTAGGAGAAGAGATGACAGGGGATGTCTGTTACACGGCTGACATAACCTTGTCCCTGTCGATCACTGCATTCATCTAACTCTCTCTTCCTCGACTTCTCTTCTTCCAACTTCCCATCATTATCAAAATCTCCCAACTTCAGCTTGTGCTCCGTATTCCCCGCGCTGTTTCTGCTATACCGTTGTCCCAGCTGTGGCGGTTGCTGCATCAGTGCGTCCCTTCAGCGTCCGCTCCCGATCATTTCTCGATGCATCGGCTCATCTCGTGTCAGAATTGTTTCGAAAGGATGTGATCCTTAGTGTCGAATTTTTGGGACCTCAATCACAGTCGCAGACTCTCGGCATTTCTCATCATCTGCTAATTCGCGATGGGATTCCCGGCATATACGTGGATGTCGAGACTCGAGAGCCATCCAGTCGGCCTCATGAGGCTCTTCTTGTTTGTTGCGACTTGATTGAGTCGTCGATAAGACTTCGCGGTTAAATTGGTAGAGAACCCCGACATCGATCTTTTAAGGAATCGGACCATGACCAAAACGGCCCCATCCCACGCGCCAATGAGAACAGCATGATAAGTTCAACTCAAGCCTTTCTGGGTAGGCGACAAAGTCCCCGATCTGCTCGGACCAACTTTCGCCAGCGACTAAACCCTTTCCATCCAACCTTGCGACAATTTGACAAACCTGGGGGCTTCAGCCTTGGGAGAGCCCACCCAGACCATCAACTGCCGAATGACACGCGGCCCGACCGAGGACCAGGGACAGGAATCGAGCAATCACAGAGCCCTCTGTGCGGGAGTGCTCCGCCAGCATCCGAAGGCTGCCATCATGAGAAACGGCGGGCATCCAAATCTATCCGGTCCCGACTCGGGGTTGGCAGATTTTTTGGCGATTGGCACTTTTCGCGATCTCCTTTCGCGTCATGTTGACTGTTTCAGAGGCCGTCGGAGAGTCATCCTCATGGCCAAGTCTCTAAGCCTCGTTCGTTCATAACTGATCTCTCATGCTGCTTGATTCCTTGCCGCCGTCGCTCGTTTACCGATCTTTTGGCCCCAAAGGCCTGTCATTCTTTTGCTATATCTAGATTTCTACCCCATATTATTCCTTAGTCTCAAACTCGACCGGCTGCCCCTCGGCCTACACCAATATTGATCTATTCCTTTTGAGTCCCGGCTGTTCCTCCGTCTCGACAGTTTCTCTTCGCAACTACGACCACGGTCCAAGATGTCGGAAATAAACCTCCAGGACGTCATACTGCCTAATGGCACCATCCCATATGAGGTCAGGAAGCAGATGCAAACCGGCTGCTATGCCTATGTCGAAGGAATCGGCACTCCTTATGGCTATGTGCCCTCTCTCGCTGCAGGCATTGTCTTCCTTGTCCTCTTCGGCCTTACCATGATCGGCCAGACAATACAGTTTGCCTGGAAACGGACCTGGTGGTGCGCTGTATTCGCCGTTGGGAGTCTCAGTAAGTGCTTCACTAACTACTGAGTATTCAGAACAACATCGCTCATACATCCACAGCCGAAGTCATAGGCTGGGCCGGCCGAACATGGTCTGCAGAGTGCCCATACAACACCAACGCCTTCCTCATGCAAATCACAACCCTGATCATCGGTACGCCAAAGCCTACCTCCCCTGCATACCCCGAAATCGGACGGACCAAACTAACCCACACAGCCCCCACATTCTACACAGCAGGTGTCTACGTCCTCCTCGGCCGCTTCATCCAACTCCTCGGCCGCGACTCCTCAGTCCTCAGCCCGCGAGTCTACCTAATAATCTTCGTAACCTGCGACGTCATCTCGCTTGTCGTGCAAGCCATCGGCGGCGGCATGGCATCCGTCGCAGCAGCCCAGGAAAACGGCAACACAACCCCCGGCACAAACATTATGGTTGCAGGCATCATCTTCCAAATGGCCTCGATCACGGTCTTCGTCCTCTGTGCCGCGGACTTTGTCCGCCGGACATTGCGCCGCCGCCTCCTGCAGTCGTACACCAAGACGATTGTGCCGCTGCTTGCGGCCATGATCTTCTCCGTTCTGTGTATCTATGTCCGGAGTATCTATCGAACCATTGAGTTGCTGGAGGGGTGGAGCGGGTATCTGATTACGACGGAGAGGTTTTTTATTGCGCTTGATGGCGCGATGATGGTCCTGGCTGTTGCCATCTTCAATGTTATCCACCCGGGCTGGTTCTTGCCTGGGGCTGGGGATGCAAGGAAGGGGAGTGAGGAAGGGAGTTTGACGGAGCTCCGGTACCGAGGCTGAGCTTGATACGGCCATTCTTGCTTTTTAAAGGTCTATTCTCTTGCGATTTTGCTATCTTGTTCCCAGCGCTTTTTCATGCATGCGTCTTTGGTTGACCATGGTCAACTAGAGAAATCCCGTGTCCGGTCTTTTATACACTATTTTGAAGAATAGAAAGTAGAGTTGGACTTGAAGAAGGATAATAACAAGATATTGCAACCTAGCTTCATACACTCATCAAAGTGCAAAAACAGTAAAGCCCCGAAATTAATTACGATACAACAAGATTAGGGAACCAGACTCCGTATTAACCCTCCCATAGCTTCATTTTGCACCATCCCTTCGCCAAGGCTAACGCGGGAACAAAATCATAGAACCGAGAAAATAAAGAAAAAGTCGAAGATAGAAGAACGAAATAGCAGAGAAGAAGTGCAGACAATTCCCACTAAAAACCATCAACAGCCTCGATCCAGCCATACACCAGCCCCACGACCAGAGTAGCCAATGTCCAAACAGATCCCCAAGCCCAAGCCCCTTCGAAGCTAGCACCGCTGACCGTTCCTGCAACTTGAAGGACGGTGTTGATCATTTGAGCAGCGGCCAGAATCAGCGTCCGGGAGCCGAGAACCCTAGTTCGCCGGGAAAGCGCGCCCCAGGTGTTTCGATAGATGGCCGAGGCAAGGTACTCTCCCTGCTTCGGAAGCACGGACTTTCCTTCCTCGCCTTCAGTATCTTGGGCGGACTTTCCTTCCTCACTTTCAGTATCTTGCACGGCTGGAGTGCCTGTGGAGCTGACAAAGAGGAAGTCCCTTGCTGCAAAGCCCGCCGGGACGAGAGAGAGGAAAAGAATAGGCAAGCCGGCAGGGCCAGCGTGGACTCGGGAGATGTTGGGAAGCCTTTCAAAGTGCACGACTAGTTTCGCGGGAAGATAGGTCTCGTAGCTGAGGTACAAGGTGACGGTGTAGATGGCGGTGGCGAGGACGGTCGTGTAGGTGGTGATTGCCCAGTCTTGAAGAATGCCCCTGTTGGAAACAGCAGTAAAGGGCGCGCGGGTGAGATTGTGGACGAAATTGGGGTTGCGCAAGAAGGCAAAGGGTACGGCAGTGGAAAAGACCACGATCGCGTAGGATACGAGGACGGTCGTCGGACGAAGGCCATAGAATGATGAAAGCAGAGCATATGTCGGCAAATGCATCAGTAGCGAGAAGTGTAGAACGTCGCGTCCTGATAACACGTCAGTCAAGCACCGATATAATCGAGAAGGCTGCTTACCATCAAATCCCAATGTCCAAGCTAGCGCGACTTCCACGGCTTTCCATGCCATCAAACCGCCGACTTCCCACCATTCCTCGAGATGTCTACTGACGCGACCGAGCTCGCCGAGGGTAATCGCAGACGTGAGAGTAAACAGAGTTGAGCTGAGCGCTAGGCTACTGATAATTACCAGGAAGAAGCGGGCCACTGATGGAATGCGCTCGATTGCTGACTTTCGAGGGGTAGGGGGAGCTTTTGCGACTTCGGCATAAGACTTTTTCGGACTAGAGGACGCAGCGACCTCTTTCTTGCGAGGAGTCACCATTTCGTAATAGTATGCGGGCAGTAGCAGCTTGTAATCGTGAAGACTCAAGGTTTGGAAACGCTGAAGAGAAGAATTGAAGTGGAAGGAGGAGATATTCTGGTGGTGGGAGGGCGGTGATCATCGATGATGTCACCAACGTCACGGGCCATGACCTGAACAATCAAGATCAGAGATCGAGATGGTGGCTGGCTTCCATGGTAAAGATCCTGTCAGAAATATCCCCTTCGGTCATTGGACAAAGACTTGTAACCCCTTACCTAATCCAGCCCCGGCCTGAGCTTGTCTTGCGCAGTGTGTTCGTGACCCTTACAAACGAATATATAGTGCGCTATTTCAGCTCCTACCGAGCATTGCTAGCACAAGCTACGCATGAGTATTTCTTCCATGTGTTCATGTAGTACTCATAGGATGTAAACACACTAAACAATAGCTAGGATAACATTCGTCTATAAATACAATCACCGGGGTATATAACACCAGGCCACCGGTCTATCAAATAAATCATAAACATTCCACTTGATATCTTTCTCACAAGCATCTCAGTCGTCCTCCTTCTCCACTGGTTTAGTGAAGAATTCCAAAGTCCCCTGCTCTCGACCCTTGGTATCCCGCATCGCTATCTGGTACTTCCCTTGATCCCAGAGATCCTTGATGGTTAATTCTCGAGTACGTCCCAAGCTCTCGATAGCACTGATACGATCAAGGGTAGCTTCCAAGTGCTCCTCAAATCCTGGCTGTTTGCAGACATCGCGGAACGCAAGCTGCATAGGTACAGAGTCGGCTCGAACCATCGCACGCGAGTTGATGGTGAAGACATTTTCGTGATCGTAGCTTTGGATAAAGTCGGCCCGAGTCATAATCTGTCGTGCCTCGTGGAGTGGTATTTCCGGTAGTATGTGCCCGTGCTCGTCATCATAGGTCTTCTCCATTGATTTCTCTTTGTCTACCAACGCCTTGGCCATTACCATAGCTGCCGACTGTTTCGCGTTAGAAAAAAAAGAAATCAAACGTTAATCAGCAAATACTTACAGCATACTTCTGCTGGTCCATGACATCGTCATCCATCTCTTCGCCAAGAATCCAGCATTTGTTGAGAAACCATGTCTTTTCAGCTTCGCAGATACTGTCGCACAGCTTCATGAAATCTGGAGCCTTTGCGACTCTACTAAGGTAAGATAGGCGACCTCCAACCTTGTCGTATACTTCTTTAAGGACTTCATCGGATAGGTGCTCGTTGAAAGAGTCTTTGCGGTATTTCCTCAATGCGGCCATGGCCTTTCCTTTAGGGAGATCGACCACAGGAATAGTTTCCATCCTAGTTGCGTATCGCTTCAGCCTCTCATAGACCCAGTAGTCATCGCTGTTGAAGACTGCTTCCGTCAGTTCACTCCATGGTCGAAATGTTATCAATACGTACCCGTCGTAACAAGGTTACTGGCTGCCCACTGTTCGGCTCTTTGTTGGATCATTTCGAGGAGGTCTTGGCCTTCGGAATCGTCTCTGACCATGTGTGTGCTGTTGATGATCAATACAAGCGGAGCTTTACCCCTATTCCTCCTTTTCATTGCCACCTTTTCCAGCTTGTTGAAGGCACGCTCTATGTCCAAGAGAGCGGTGGTGTCCCTAGGTCCTTTGATGCTGAAAAGACTGCCGATATAGCTGCGAGGATCTGTTAATACAGAGCTCAGGTTGGGTTCAAACTGACGTACTCCTCGTGGAATTCAAAGTCTAGTGCTTTTCCAAGTCGAATCCGGAAAATCTCTTGATCACCATGAGCATCGAAGATTGCGCACCCGTCTCCGTTGATCTTGCGCATTGCCTCCAGAAGCATGGATGTCTTCCCGGTGCCTTTCTCACCGATCAGCAAGAAATAGTGGCCCGGAATTTGGCCCTTGATAATCTGGTCAATTCTCGGTTGCTCGTCTCGGACCATCCAATGCTCCTCATGGTGATACTGGTGTTTCGTATCCACCCCAGCAACCTCGAGAGCAGGGTCGCCTGGCTCAAATGCGTTCTCCATCTTCTGCAGAATGAGATACTTGTAGTACTTATGGTATGAGAAACCAGCAATACTATTATTGGTCAGTAAAAAACCGAATACAGCCCAATTTAGGAGCGGATGTACCCTAGAACAGCAATTGATGCAAACGTAGTTGCGGCCGCCTCCATCATCTTCAGTATTGTTGATCTGAGATTGGGGTCCTGGTCATTGCCTCTGCCTTTCCCATCGTCTTGCTGATTTACTTGGTCCTGAGGATCGGGAGCTGAAGGAAGGGAGTTTTGGGAGAAACTTTGGCCAGAGTACATGGCCAGCACCCTCCCCGGCCGCCTTAATGGTAGCCATGGCCGCGGTCGAGTTGAAGAGACTAAGGACAACTTAACGGAGCGAGAAAGCATCCTTGGGCTGCTTGAGAAGGGAAAAAGAATAAGAAAGAGGCAGAGATTGGATGAAATTGGATTAATGAAAGTAAGGTCGACAGCAAAGAATGGCGGTGTAGACCAGAGTGGTCGTGCTTGAAGCTGAAGTTCTGGCAGCTGGTATAGAAGGACCAAGCGGCGACTGGACGCAATTGGAGCAGCCCAGGGGTGCAAGCTTCAGAAATCGACGGTACCTGACCTGCAAGAATTCTCACAAAAAATATCTAAAAGAGTGTGGAGAGTGGATATAAGAGAAGAAGAAAAACGGGGAAATTAAAACAAAGCGGAGGATAAGAGAAATGAAGTCAAAAAGAAAGAATGGAACCGATGATGTTGTTTGGTGTCGCAGAATGGAGCCAAATCGATGGCGTTCTGGTCGTGCTGCGCCTCAAGATCGATGGAGACACACTGCAGATCCGGTTGCTTGGCGGCGAACTTGTCTTCGATCAGGGATTAGCTGAGGCTGACGCTGTGGCGGGGGACTCTGAATTGTTAGCTGTTACTCAGCTTTGACTTCTTAGCTGTCGGCAGGTATTGTATTGCTGTAAGCCATATTGAGAGAGTGGTGTGGAGGAAAAAACGATGAGTTGGCATCCATGCTGGAGGCGGCCGCCTTATTAAGGTCTGCACAAGATCTGGTACAAAATATTGGAATATGGAACTTTACCTACAGATAAGAAATTAGAACCATTCAATGAGAGACACGTAGGGTACTATTCTATGGGGAAATATAGAACTTCCCCAAGTCATGCTTAAATCATGCAACACATTCTACCACCTAAGCCAGCAGATAATCCATGCCTGTCCTAGAATCCACGCTGAGGACCGTGGCCATGCAGAGTGGCTAGTAGAACAGGTACCGAGAAGTTGTTTAGGGTCTACCTAGTAGGTACCCATTAACACATTGCTTAGACAACCAGCAGTAGGCGAGCATATTGTTCTACAATAACATTTTCTGCCCATCTCTCTCCTCTCTCTTCCTCATCCCTTTGTCCATCCACTCTTTCCTCACGCATTTGTTTCTCTTAACTCTACGCACCTCTACTCGGTTCCTCACCTACCTCGGTAGACCGAACCCATCACAAACATGCCCAAAACGTGGAACAGCGAAGCCGAACGCAAGGTATGTGTTAGGTCCAGTATCCCGTCCTTTGACCACTGTTGACCTTTCAAAGCTGCTTGTCGGCATTCTAGCGCAGGTTGATCGCGTTGATTATCCAACTCTGGCTGCACATATGGGGGATGGTCTGGCTCTGTTATTGGCAATCACCAAAGGACCTTACTGACTATAGTAGGATTTTCTGTTGCTGCCCTAAGGCAACAGATATGCAAGCTCCGCAGAGAAGCCGGTATCCCTGCAAATAGCGTTGGAAGAGCTCGTGTTCAAGCCCAGGGTGGCACTCCCAGAAAATCCAAGCAGTCTGCATGCAAAGACACTCCCATCGAACGAGCCAAAAGACCGTATTGTTTCATCGATGATGACAATGACGAAGATAAGGATTTGCACAAGGATGTCAAGCCAATTATCAAAGAGGAGGACGACAAGACGCCGAAGATCGAGCCTTTTGTTGTCGAACTCGTTGATTAACCGGATGGATGTGTCGGTACATGGAGGATACTGTTGGCTCGCGAGCTCGTTGGCGGTCTCGTAAAAAGTAAGACATCCTCAAGGTTCCAAATTGCGGTAACTGACTGGTGCCAGCGTCTCCTCGCGCCAAAGTGGATACAGCCGACGAGACAGCTTCTGATATGGCGCGGTATATGCCATATGGGTAACTCTAGGTGAACAATCGGGCTCGTTCTAAGAGATGAGAGTATTTGATCAGGTGGCAGGTATGCAGGGCCGTTGAGCAGGAGCTGCAAATACTGACTTCAAGAGCGTCTGATCTTGGCCATCATTTGGACATGGGTGTTTCCGTGGCTAGACCTCCAGGAGACCTTAACAAAATCGATCAGCTAGTTTTTTTATGCAAAACAGTGAAACCACGTTGTACTTCAAACTTCTGTACGGAATGGCAGCCGCGATTGAGCTCCGCCGAATCCGAACTATGCCCACAGTATTGTATGTCATTGTCGCGGGATAAGCGTGTAGGCAAAAGCGTAACCCCATGCTCAACGCCAGCGAATACAGTTCCACAGGACATCGGTCGGTTTCGTTCGATGTCGAACGAGATGTAGAAGAATAAAAACTACTGGCGCAACATGATGCTATGGGACGTTTTGTGGGGACAGATTCCACCGCCCCGAGGACTTCCGAGGGAGGCCCGGGACCGCATCCGCGAAATTTTCTCTCCAGCGTCAATCCGGCTTTCGCTGTCTTCACTTCTTCATACTCTGGGGTTTGTTTGATGCATTTGCTTGGATACAGGGTGGTTGCTTGACTCAATTGCCCTTCTCCTCTGTATATTATTCTTTTAATCCCCCTTATTCTATACACATCGTTCTCGCTATACTTCATCGAATTTTTTTTCGTTTCTCCGTTCTCCGGAGCTTTACCCACACGGTCACCGACAGCCTCAATTGTTCTTGTCCTCGAACCTGAGCTCAAGCTTCGGCTTCAATAATCATTAAACATGGCACAGACCAATGGTGAGATGGAGCACTCAAAAGGTTTGTTGCCAATGGGAGACAGGGAACATCAAGCTCATCTATTAGCAGAATCTCCAGAGCAATTCACCAACGGAAATGACCAGGAGGGTGTCCAGGAGGACGATGGCGCTGGCGGTACGCTTACCTTTGATTTTGTCCATTATCAGCCTGCAAATATGTCTGACAGATGATTTTTAAAGGCCTCTTCCAGATCTCTGTGAAGCTTCCTCATGAACCCTACAAGATCCAGGTGATGGTGCGTATTACGCAATGGGCAAGTGGACGCGTGAACTTCTCTAACACATATCTCGTCTTAGGTTTCCAGCCAAGAACAAGTCCAGGATGTCCGTCAATCCATCGTCGAGCTGCCCGGCACATTCCAATACACCTGCTTCCATCTCGAGTTCAACGGAGACCGCATCAACGATTTTGTCGAGCTGTCCGAGGTTCCCGGTCTGCAGGCCGACTCTGAGATCGTCCTGGTGGAGGATCCTTACACTGAGAAGGATGCCCGTATGCACGTTGTTCGCCTGCGGGAGTTGCTTGGAGCTGCCGGAGATCGGGTCGACACCCTCAACGGTGTCAATGCTGGTCTGTCCCTGCATGACTCAATTGCTGCTCAGGTTGGCGGTGAGAAATCAGAAAAGGAGCACTCGCTCGCCAAGTATGAGATCTCTGGTTCTTCTTCACTGAAGACCATTCTTCCCAGGTCGGAAGCACCCGCCCCCAAGACTGTCAAGTCCATCTCCCTATCTCCTTGGAACCCGCCGCCTTATCACCTCCGCCAGAAGGGACACTTGCTCTACCTCCAGGTGACTACCAACGAGGGGGAGCAGTTCCAGGTCACCTCCCACGTTTCTGGATTCTTCGTCAACAAGTGCTCTAACAGCAAGTTCGACCCCTTCCCCAAGACCGTCCCTAAGAAGGGCAGCGCGCATTCGCTTCTCAACTTGATCTCCCAGCTCTCTCCTTCATTCGAATCCGCTTTTAAGGAACTGCAGGAATCGAACAACGAGAAGGACCTCTTGACTACGTTCCCCTTCCAGAACTCTATTCCTTGCAGCCCATGGCTCGTCGCGCCTCCGACTTCCAACGTCAACGCTCACCAGCCCGATATCACACGGTCTCAGGAAAACTATCTCATTTCTGGTGTTGACAACGCTGAGACATTGCGAGACTGGAATGAAGAGTTTCAAACCACCAAGGAACTGCCCCGCGAGACTGTTCAAGACCGTGTCTTCCGCGAGCGACTCACATCCAAACTCTTTGCTGATTACAACGAGGCTGCTGCCCGCGGCGCTGTCCTAGTTGCGCGGGGAGAAGTTGCTCCTCTCAACCCCACCGAAGCCCAGGACGCCCAGATCTTCGTGTACAACAACATCTTCTACTCCTTCGGTGCTGATGGCGTTGGTACATTTGCCTCCGAAGGCGGCGATGAAGCTGCGCGTGTGGCCGTCGGCAAGGATGTTCTGGGCATCAAGGCTGTCAACCAGCTTGACATCAACGGCCTGTTCACCCCTGGAACCATCGTGGTTGACTACATGGGCAAGCGCATTGTGGGACAGAGTATCGTTCCTGGTATCTTCAAGCAGCGCGAACCAGGCGAGCATCAAATCGACTACGGCGGTGTTGAGGGCAAGGATGTCGTCGCTACCCACCCCGATTTTGTCTCTGTCTTTGAGAAGCTTTCCAAGGCTCTCAGGATCAAGAAGCACGCCGTGTGGGACAAGGATAACCAGCGCCACGATCTGGAGGGCAGTGTGGAGACAAAGGGTCTTCTCGGTACGGACGGCCGCAAGTACGTTCTTGATCTTTACCGCGTCACTCCGCTCGATGTGGAATGGAACGAGGAAGAGGGCAGCGATGCCTACCCTCACCGCATGTCGGTTCTGCGATTGGAGTTGGTTGAGTCTTACTGGAGGGCCAAGATGAGCCAGTATGTCAAGACCGAAGTCGAGCGCCGTCGTAGCGCCAAGGCTGAGGAGGCTTCTGAGAAGGAAAAGTCTTCTGAAGCTACCGAGTCCAAGGAGGAGGGTAAGGAAGAGGGATCTGAAGAGAAGTCCGAGGAGGCTCTGGATCAGGAGCGTGTCGACATCTCTGGATTCTCCCTTGCACTCAACCCTGACGTTTTCAGCGGCCAGGTTCCTCAAACCGATGAGGAGAAGCAGCAGTGGGCTCAGGACGAGAAGGAGGTCCGTGATGCCTGCGACTTCCTGCGGTCTAAGGTTATGCCAGAGTTGATCCAGGACCTGCACGATGGTGACGTGGGCTTCCCTATGGACGGCCAGTCTCTTAGCCAGCTGTTGCACAAGCGTGGTATCAACATTCGCTACCTGGGTAAGTTGGCCAACTTGGCCAAGGAGAAGGGTTCTCGCCTCGAGGCGCTCTCCACTCTGTTGGTCCAGGAGATGGTTGCGCGTGCCTTCAAGCACATCGCCAACAAGCACCTTCGCAATGTTCCTGCGCCATTTACTGCTTCTTGCGTTGCCCACCTTCTGAACTGTCTCCTCGGTGCTGATGTCAATGCGGCACCCCGTGCTGAGATCGATTCTTCTCTCCGCGAGATTTACCCCGAGGGCGACTTCTCTTTCGAGAAGATCTCTCCCGAAGCTCTCCGGGCAGAGATCGAGAAGCAGGTTACCCTGAGGTACCGCTTCACTTTGGAGTCCCAGTGGTTTAACTCTTTGCGCCACTTGCAGCTGCTTCGTGATGTCGCTGTCAAGCTTGGTCTCCAGCTTGGTGCTCGTGACTTTGCTTTTACCAAGGCACAGGCTGAGGGTCTTAAGAAGCTCCTGCCTGTTACCAACGGTGTTAACGGCGCTGGACAGGACGAGGGCAGCAAGAAGGGGAAGAAGAAGAACAAGAACGGCGACTCTGGCTCCCCGGCTCGTGCCGCTGCTGTCGAGAAGGCGACTGTCACTTTTACCCCCGACGACATTGTCAACATCGTCCCATTGGTCAAGGATGCCTCTCCACGGAGCTCGCTTGCCGAGGAGGCTTTGGAAGCTGGACGCATCTCCCTCATGCAGAACCAGAAGCAGCTTGGCCAGGAACTCATCCTCGAGTCCCTGTCTCTGCATGAGCAGATCTACGGTATCCTCCACCCCGAGGTTGCCAAGCTGTACCACCAGCTGTCTATGCTCTACTACCAAACGGACGAGAAGGACGCCGCTGTTGAGCTGGCTCGCAAGGCAGTCATTGTCACCGAACGCACTCTTGGTGTGGACTCCGCCGACACCATCTTGAGCTACCTCAACCTCAGTCTCTTCGAGCACGCTTCCGGAAACACCAAGGTTGCGCTTGCGTACATCAAGCACGCCATGGACCTGTGGAAGATCATCTTCGGTGCCAACCACCCTGATTCCATCACCACCATGAACAACGCTGCGGTGATGCTCCAGCACTTGAAGCAGTACACCGACTCTAGAAAATGGTTCGAGGCTTCCCTGTCGGTCTGTGAGTCCCTCTTTGGAAAGCAGTCCATCAACACCGCGACGATCCTGTTCCAGCTCGCCCAAGCGTTGGCCCTTGACCAAGACTCCAAGGCTGCTGTTGGCAAAATGCGCGATGCGTACAACATCTTCCTCAGCCAGCTCGGTCCCGAGGACCGCAACACCAAGGAGGCAGAGACCTGGCTTGAGCAGCTCACACAGAACGCTGTCTCCATCGCTAAGCACGCTAAAGACATTCAGGCCCGCCGCCTGCGTCGTATCAACATGGGCACCCGGACACTTGGCACACAAATCCAACCTCAGGTTGGCCAGTCTGCAGCGGACGTCTCTGCCCCTAGCCAGGCCTCTAGATCTGGCATGGACTCGAGGAACATCGATGAGCTGTTGAAGTTCATCGAAGGCGGGGACACCAACTCTTCATCGAGGACCAAGCAGAAGAAGCGTGCTGCCGCCAGCAACCCTAAGCTTCGTGGAAAGAAATCCTCCGCTTAATTTCATATTCTGTTCGGGTAAAACAAAATTGTTGGTTTTAAAACCTCCCATCTTGACGGCCACATACTTTTCTCCAGCCCATTGTTTTTATCGGCTCATGCGTTGGGTGAGCGGAATTCTTGGATATATTTCTATTTGACCTGTTTCCATATCTTGTAGAAATCTCTACTCTTTCTATCTGGTTTTGGGTTTTATTCGGCATGGATTGTTCATTGTGGGCAGTGCATAGCAGGCAAGGACGGGCGATTTGCGTGCTATACTGGTGTTCTGCTTCTGTATATTATATATGACTACAACTAACTCATGCATTGATGACCTACAATCTGCATACATAGCATTTCAAAAGTCCGGACTTGGTAAATGGACAGTTACTGGTATGATGTCGATTTGCTGAGGTACCTAGCTGAGTCATCAGCCGCGATGCCGTTTCCGACGCCTCTTATCCTCCCGTCCATGTTTACATTTTCGGCCTCTCTTTGTTCTTCCCCCTCACCTCTTCCTTCACATGTATCTTATGCCAATATTGGCTTCTTGACTGCATTGTATCTTGTGCAGAGGTTATTTTGGTCTTTTTATCGCCCTGTCTGCGTTTTTGAAGTTGGTGATTCTAGGTATCCCGCATATACTAGGGGCCTGTCGCAAGCGCAATTGAAGCATGAGATGGACGGTTTATGAGTTTCAGAGATAGGCATGAACAGCTTACTTTACACGACATAACCTGCTATTCAATGTTAACACGCGAAGATATTACGAAACATCGACATACCGGCGCAACATGGAGGACATCCGACCGACCGCAAAATGGGCAAATCGCATGTTGCGCCCATTGACGTCTATATACCATCGATTAGAAAAGCATCATGAAATCGTCACAAGTGTACTGATTTCTAAAGCGAAGGAGAGGACCGATGCCGTGCCTGATGTCGAACAACGGACGCGTCTGCCGACCAAAACTCAAGGGACCGAGCGCGGATGCAGTTACCCGGACGACGACGAAGAACCGAATGATCCCGCATGGATACCCGGGAAGCCCATGGACAAGCGGAGGATAAGACATAATTATTCCAGCCGGGGACGAGGGGCAGCGGCAGGGCCGCGGAGGCGCAGTCGACTGTTGATTCGAAGTCCCGAGGTACCGAAGACGCTTCCTGGAGCAATTGAAATCGCGACGCCGTTGATTACGGGGAAACTTCGCGGCAGTCCCTTGGTGGAGGCTTCGCCATCGCTAAGGATGCAGCTTTTTCAGAACCATCTGGCGGACAATGGCGTGGGAAGTTCGGCGGAGCATCGAAAAACTGGACGAACGAATCATTCTGCTTTCCGGCCATATCAAGGGTCATGGAAGGAGGTTTTGGATCAATCTGGAGATCCAGGGCTTGTGGATATTGCACATTTATTGGATCGCATCTTTTTGAAGTTTTTGGGGAATACCCGGGTTGCGCCGCAAGTTGACGGTGCTCAGCGAGGAGCTCGATCGTTATTGTCGATGGCTGTGCGTCGCCTCCCGGAATTCATCGCCAATGAACAGCGGATACAGGATGAGTTAGATGAGGACTGTGATGTGGATATGTGCGACGCGTATTTCACTGAGTTGGAGGCCTCTTATGCACCCGGTGAGCTTGGGTGGCAACCACTTCGAGAAGCTGTGCGTGCACAAGGGATCTATCTAGTTTCAGGCATGATAGAGAACCGATGGATAACATCGATCGCGGCCTGTCGATTGCTTGAAGAGTGTTTGAAGCATCAAGAGCTAGACGCTTTCGAAGCCTTGGAAACAAAACTGCTCGCAAGTATCGATACGTACCATCACCCGTCCGCATTCGATCCTCCACGACCACCCGGCCAGCGAGACTCCATTCGCTTACTGGGGCTTTATTATCTACGACATCCGACCCGACATGTTTATGTCTTTCAACAGCTGACTAGACTCCTAACGCGTGGCGCCATTCCGCCCGAATGGATGGTCACCACATTATGGAAGAAATGCGTGGACAAAGCAATCAAGTCGGTATCAACCGAAGATCGCGGCTACGCTGCTGCGAGGCAATTGATTGAGGCTGTGATTCTCTCGTCGGCCGGCATCTATTCGGCAACGGGGTCAAGGGAGGCAAAGGGGGACCACAACCAAGCGCTCCGCCCAGTGCGACCTCGAGAGACTCGCACAGCCGGAACGACAGGAGTCTCAAGTTCCTGTCCTATTCCTATCCAAGATGCACTCAGCAATCTCATTTCTAGCCTCTTCACGGCTCTCTGTGGAATGTGCATCGCACGGTCACAGGTGCCTGATTCTGTTGAGAATTCTGCAGGGTTGAAAACGCGAGAGATGGTCAGTGACCTGGCGTTTACCGTTCAACGAGCGATTGGCAATGAGCCGGTGGCCGTCGACTTGGAACAACCTACATTCCACCCTTTACGACGTAGCTATGCGCTGTTGGCAGATTGCACACTACACTGCGGCAAGAGCGTAACTCCTGATATCATATATCACTCTGAATATGTTTCGAGACGCAATATCGAGTCATTCTTCAAGGCGCTAGCCCCACGGCAAGAAGTGGTCAAGGAGCTGGCAAGACTTGTGTCGCAGGTGTTTCACCTTTCTGGACACACACAGGAACAAGGCCCTGCCCGTACTCCTAGGGAAATCCGAGCTAAGGTCTCGCAGCTTGCTCAGTTGACCAGCGCCACAGGGGTTGCTCTGCTGTTGGGCAAGGTCGCTACAGAGACCGCCATGGAACTGGCGGAGAGGAGCCTGGATCCCGATGACCACACTTGGGCCGTTGAAATCCAAGAGACGGTTGCTTCGTCTCAAGAGGGCGAAGCCTCTCAACAGTCGCCCTCCTCTAGCCAATTATACGCAAGCTTATATAGGTGGGAAGATAGCATTGGCGAGTGGGTGGCAAGGACTCCAGCGGCCCGATCCCGAGCTGTCACCACTGCTGTTCCCGCAAGGGCTCAAGTTAGGAAGCGGGGTCGACCACGGGTGATTGCTTGCTCGACAGATAGTTCCTCGGCCAGCTCTATTTGCTCGGAGGAGAACGTTTCAAGTGTGACATCGTCTGCGCCATCCCCTCAACCGCAGGTGCCTGCTGCCACAAAGCCGCGAGTGAGAAGAAGAGGACGACCGCGACTTGTTGCACGCTCGGCGAGTAGTTCCCGCGCGAGCTCGATGAGTTCGGAGGAAAGCGTCTCAAGTGATGATTATGAGGAATCAACCTTCGCTCTTGCCGCAAAGCCACAGATGAGGAGGAGAGGGCGACCGCGGCGCACTGCACCTTTGACGAATGGCTCCCGCGCGAGCTCAGTTTTCTCGGAAAAGAGCGTCTCAAGTAACACAACTTCGTCATCGGAAAAGCCAGTGAGCGTTCCCGTCGTGGAGCCTCAAGTGAGAAGGAGAGGGCGGCCGCGACTTAGTGCACGCTCGACGAATATTTCGGCCGCGGAATCGAGCCCGGAGAAGAGCATTTCGAGTGTTACATCATCATCGCCATCCGTCTCAAGAAAAAGGCCAAGTGCAAATCAAGGTTCAAGCCCCCGGCCGTTCAAGAAGACTTACAACACGCGATCTGTGGAGCGAGTAGTGGGTGAAGATGGCGATTCGGCCAACAGACTCGACTCTTCGTCATATCAAGCTTCATCTGTCACAACGCACGTTCCAGTAGCCGCCCGGACGAGGACCGGGCTCAGGGGCGCGTTGCAAAAGAATTCGGTGGGTCAGGGGAATTCAATGGCGAGAAACGTCCCCGCGGGGCCAGTTCCAGGCTGTCCAGCATTGGAGGTCGTCGTTGTCAACAAGAGCCCGTCATCAGATCACATTGCGACATCTAGAAATCATATTCGGCCAATGAAGCGCCGCGCCCGTTATTCAACTATTATACCCAGGAAAAGCCCTAGGCTTTTCCGGAGAAGGCAGTCAGCTCCAGCGCGGTTTACGCGAACGAGTCTGAGGACGACAATCCCATGTTCGGAAGACGACAGCGACGATGAGCTTAGCTTTCTCTAGGCGCTTGGCCAGTTTGTTTATCTGTTGCACTTTGGATTTAGTTTATTGCTTGCTTTGGAGGAGTCTTGGAAGGATTCGGTCTGGTTCTGCGTGATACCCTGGGATTTCATCATTACTTTGCTGTTTATTATTGGTTGGATTTGTTTACTTCCCCATGTACGGAGTAGTCCTGTTTGCTGTTTAATCTATGAAGTCTCTGATTCTCGAGTCTCGATCGCTGATACCTTCAGGCCACGGCGTTACGCTTCGCCGCCTCTGGCGCAGCAAATAATGTGATGGAGTTCGCATGTCACCCGCAGTAGTGGGTGTTTGAGAAGTGCAAAGTCAAACCGCCACATGCTTTTATCTCGGAGAATCGTCAAGGCTCGACTCCTTGGGCAGCTGCCCGCTGCCGACCCGTAGTTAATATATTTCCCGAGTGGCATATTAATATACTCTGATGGAGCCTGGTCCGGTGTTGGCAGTAGATGAAGCCTGACTCGGCCGGTTGTTTTATCGTGGGACAGGAATAGAATCCTGCCTTTGTTCGCTATCATGCTTGAAATTGAGGCCAACCGTGCCACCTCTGAGCAAACGCCTGCAGGAATGATTACGACATGACGAGCAAGATTTGAAACTTGAACTTGAGAAGCAGGATCTGTCATATCAACTGTGAGTGTCAGTTCCTGTTGAGCGTCAGGCACAGTCCAGGTCGGCCGTCCCGAGTGGCCAGCGCTCCGCCAAGCTGTTTCATCGTCCAGCCACTCAACTCCTGCATCTCGCCTACAAACTGCGGATCCAATAATGCTCGCTGCCATGATTTGCTGCTCGGCGTTCTCCAGAGTTAATCTGGACAGGTCTTCGCTACCACTCAGATGGCCGTGGTAGATTGCCGCCAAGTCGCACCATATCGTGGGTCTCCGCGACTGGCGGCTGGATCGAGGGGTCAAGACCGTCAAGCAGGGCCCAGCTTCGCCTCGTCAGTTATTATATGCAATCTATCACTGGCAGCTTGGCCTCGATTTTTCTCTCTCCCTTTTTTTCCTCTCTGCGTCTGGCCGTCATTGACGAATTATTCAGTTCTGAAGCCTGGAGTGACTGGTTCACTGCTGCCCTTTTGCCCACATTCTTTTTGTTGCCCATCAACACCGACGATCGCTATTCAGGAGGTCGATAGAGGAACCTTGTAAAGAGGAGTCCACCAGAAAGGAGAGGAAAACTTCAGACCTACAACTACCCTCGGTCTGAATTACAATACAACTGCTTGGTTTCTGGTTCGGTCTCAGATCCATGGTCTCGGTCTCTTTGTGACCTGCACGTTCACTCACAACCGCATTGTTATCCCTTTCTACTATCTCCTCCGTTCGCTCTTTACAACTGCAGTGACGTCTGCTGTGTTGGCTGGTGAATACTCTTGCTTGGATAGTTACGCTCTCTTGGGGATATTTCGCTGTTCAGAGCTGGTCTCTTCCGCCTCATCCTCAACCCGTGTCTGTTGTTTTGCCATAAGAACTCCCATTTGATATCTCGGTCGACAACCATGGCTTCTACACTTCTTTTCATGTCCCTGGTCGGACACTCTTTAGCAGCAGATCTCGAACGCCGTCATGGCGATGAGAACCCGTTCTGGGGGATGCTGAATGATGATTACGCTCGGTACTCCTTGCTGGCCCTTGGCTGCTTCGCAGCATCCATGTATATCTGGAAGATGTGGTTTCGCATCGCCGCCCACATGCGGCGGCTGGCAAGCTTCAGCAACGAGCGCCAGAACTATTTTGTGCCGGCCCACAAGACCCTTGCTAGGATCAAGAAGCACATTGTCTACGCTCCGCTCTTCCGGAACCGGCACAACAGGGAGTTCCAGCTGTCGCGTGCTGTTAACATGGGCACATTGCCCAGCCGTTTCCACACGTTCATTATTGTTGGCATTATTGCCATGAACATCACCCTCTGCTTTGTCACTGTGCCCTACAAATCAGAACCAGAGTCCGTGTCGGGCATCATCCTCAGCCGTACAGGCATCATGGCAACTGTCAACTTGATCCCGCTCATTCTTTTGGCGGGCCGCAACAACCCTCTTATTACGCTGCTTCAGGTGCCTTACGACACGTTCAACCTGATCCACCGCTGGCTCGCTAGGATTGTAATCTGCCAAGCGCTTGCTCATACCTTTGCCTGGGCTATCCCAAAAGCTCAAAAGAGTATGTTTTGCCTTGGATGGTTATGTATTGTGTCATTGCTAATTATCAATAGTGGGCTGGAGTGGTGTCGGGCAGCTGTTTGGAGAGAGTGAGTTTTTGCTCAGTGGGTTGATTGTAAGTTGGTTCCTCCCTGCCAGTCGGATCTTACTGACATTCTCAGGGTACCTGTGCCTTTGTTGCCCTTCTGGTGCACTCCCCCTCGGCGATCCGACACGCCTTTTACGAGACATTCCTCCACCTCCATATTGCCTTTGCGGCCCTCTCGTTTGCTTACCTTTGGATCCACTTGGATGGCCGAAATGCTCAGAACTTCCTCCTTGCGGCGATTATTCTCTGGGCGTTGGAAAGGTTTGCACGTCTTGCAATTATCGTGTACCGCAACATTGGGGGACGCACTACAACTGCAGTGGTGGAGGCCCTGCCCGGTGACGCCATGCGAATCACTCTCAAGCTGTCGCGTCCATGGACGTTCGAGCCCGGCCAGCACATGTACCTGTACATCCCCGCGATCGGATGGTGGACGTCCCACCCCTTCTCGATTGGATGGAGCGACACGGAGGACGCCATGAGTGACGAGAAGAGCCTCCCCGTGAGCAGCCGGGATGCATACGGCCCCCAAACGACAACAGTCTCATTGCTCGTTCGCCGCCGAACCGGCTTTACCGACAAGCTCTTCCAGCGCGCTGTGAACGCCGTCGATTGCCGAGTCTCCCTGACAGCTTTCGCCGAGGGACCATACGGCAGCATCCACTCGATGGACTCGTACGGTTCAGTCCTTTTGTTCGCTGGAGGCGTCGGCATCACGCACTTGGTGCCTTTCTGCCGCCATCTCGTCAAGGGATATGCGGACGGAACTGTGGCTGCACGCCGCGTTACTCTTATCTGGATCATCCAGTCCCCAGAGCACCTAGAGTGGATTAGGCCTTGGATGACCAGCATTCTGGCCATGCCTCGCCGCCGGGAGGTTCTGCGGATCCAGCTATTCATCACGCGGCCGCGCAACACAAAGGAAATCCAGAGTCCTAGCTCTACGGTGCAAATGTTCCCTGGGCGACCGAACATTGACACACTCATTGGCATGGAGGTTGAGAACCAGGTTGGCGCTCTGGGTGCGTTGGTTTGCGGCAATGGCAGTCTGAGTGACGATGTTCGCCGCGCCTGCCGAAGCCGACAAGACAAGACACAGATTGATTTCATCGAGGAGAGTTTCACGTGGTAGTTTGTCTACCTAGATACGGCTATGGGGAAGTTGATAAGGAGTCGAAGACTATCAATGGCTAGTCTATGAAAGGTTTCAAATCAGACTTTTCGGTTTCGTTCATGAAGATTCTGGTTTCTTAGGCGCTTGGGAGTTCATCTATCAGACACATCTGGGGTAGATGAGAGTCGACCTCATACACTTTCGTTGTAGATATTCTAATTTCAGTCTTGTCCATGACTTCTCTTCTGTTCTGCTTCGTTCTTCAGTCTACGGCTTTCTTTCGGCTTACCAATCTCATGCGAGTTGGCCAGGGCATACCCATGTCTGATTATCTATCCAGTTCGAAATGCGCCCGTTCCAGCGCTATGCGGTTGAATAGGCCATCCTACTGTAGGCGCAACGGTTTATCGGATAGTTATGGAAGCTCACCGTCGAAGCTTAGAAATCATCTCCGACAGTGGGGCTGCGGAGGCCGAAGGGAGTAATGTCATCATCACCGGGCCCGTGTGCATACAAATGCCCGGCACTGGGCGATTCTTGCACCACCACCATTAATAATAGAGCTTGAATTCGTCAAGATAATGAGCGGGGTAGTGCCTGCTCTTAGGCTATATAAAGGCTGCTTCTTCCAGTCCAGCTTCAGCTCCAGTCTCCGCAATCTTTGCAAACAACCCCAGTCATTCCCATTACCTCCAACATCATCTCTACCGTACCGTCGGCTCTTCTCTACTACACCTTCCATCATGTCTAGCCCTGATATCACACTGTACACTGCCCAAACTCCAAATGGGATCAAGATCTCTATTGCCCTGGAGGAATTGGGGTACGTCTGCTTTACTTACCTTTATGCTGAGCATATAAGCTGATGCTAACTATGCCACAGCCTCCCATACAAGGTCGAAAAGATTGACATTAGCAAGAACGTCCAGAAGGAGCCGTATGTTTCTCCCCTACGATCCCTCCCACCAATACTCCAAACTAACAAGCACCAGCTGGTTCCTCGAAATAAACCCCAATGGCCGCATCCCCGCCCTCACAGACACCTTCACAGACGGCCAGAAGATCCGACTCTTCGAATCGGGCAGCATCCTCACCTACCTCGCCGAGCAATACGACAAAGACTTCAAGATCTCCTACCCCAAAGGAACCCGCGAGTACTACGAGACAATCAGCTGGCTGTACTTCCAGAACGCGGGCGTCGGCCCCATGCAGGGACAAGCGAACCACTTTTCTCGATACGCGCCCGAGCGCATCGAGTACGGTGTGAACCGGTACGTCAACGAGACGAGGCGCCTCTACAGCGTGCTCGATAAACACCTGGAGTCTTCGAAGTCGGGATACCTTGTCGGCGACCATATCACTATCGCTGATATCTCGCACTGGGGGTGGGTTGCTGCTGCGGGGTGGGCCGGCGTTGATATCGAGGAGTTCCCGCACCTGAAGGCTTGGGAGGAGAAACTGGCTGCCAGGGAGGGCGTTGAGAAGGGCAGGCATGTGCCTAGCCCGCATACCATCAAGGATTTGCTGAAGGATAAGAAGAAGTCTGAGGAGGAGGCTGCGAAGGCCAGGGCTTGGGTGCAGGAGGGGATGAAGAGTGATGCGGCCAAATAGTTAGTATGCCGTGTGTCGTGTGTCGATTCTGCGGCTGGCTTGCTGACGGGCCATTAAGCACTAAGTTGTAGTCAGTGAGCTTGGTATCAAGGTATTTAATGAAGCCAATTTGAACTCAGGTAATTGCGTAACTTACCTAGAGTCTTTCTGATATCCCCTCATCCCCGCCCTACAATCTGCCCGGGCATAAATGCTGAGTCAGGCACACTAGATCTCACGTGACAGGCTCCTTGCCACTTCCGCGACATTTCTTTGCTTTACCATCCCGATCCTTTGTACACTTATCAAACAACTCACACCCATCATCTTCTCCAGTACAGGAAGATGTCGTGGCGCAACCAAGGTATTACGGGATCGAACAACATCCCTCTGGGAAAGAGGCGGTTCGGTGGTGAGGAGGAAGACAGTCGCACCGCGACTCCTGCGTCCGCTCCCGGGGACAATCGTGGTAGAAGTCCTGTCCGAGGTACGTCTTCCTCTTTCCGCACTTCTCACTCTGGGTTATTCTGACAAGTCATCTGCAGCTGAACCTCCAGTCGATGGCGTGAAGCGACGCAAGAAGCGCAACCGCTGGGGCGATGCTCAGGAGAACAAGGCCGCTGGTCTGATGGGCTTGCCCACCATGATCATGGCCAACTTCACCACGGAACAGCTCGAGGCGTATACTCTTCATTTGCGTATTGAGGAGATTAGTCAAAAGCTGAGGATCAACGATGTCGTCCCCGCGGATGGCGACAGGTCGGTTTCTCCCTCTTTTTAGTCCTATTCCCATACTAATTTTCGCCAAAATAGGTCCCCTTCTCCCCCGCCGCAGTACGATAACTTTGGAAGACGTGTAAACACTAGGGAATACCGCTACCGCAAGCGCCTCGAGGATGAGCGTCATAAACTAGTGGAAAAGGCGATGAAGACCATTCCTAATTATCACCCGCCCTCTGACTACAGGCGCCCTACTAAGACCCAGGAGAAGGTCTATGTGCCAGTCAATGACTATCCAGAGATTAACTTCAGTATGATAACTAACCCTCTAACTCCTAACCGTTCTGCATTCACTCTCTGCTCGAGTCGAGCTCACGATCAAGACATCGCTGCTCTTCAGCGATGCTTTTTCGGCTCGCTTCTTGCTAACCCTTGCTTTGCTGCTTAATGTTGCTCTCATCATCAAGAAACTATAAAAGAAAAACAGACCCAACTAACACTTAGCTCTTGCTACCTTTTACAGTTGGCTTACTCATAGGTCCTCGTGGAAACACCTTGAAGAAGATGGAGACCGAGTCCGGTGCAAAAATTGCTATCCGTGGCAAAGGCTCCGTCAAGGAAGGAAAGGGCCGATCTGACGCCGCTCACGCTAGCAACCAGGAAGAAGATCTCCATTGTTTGATCATGGCAGACACTGAGGAGAAGGTTAACAAAGCAAAGAAGCTGGTGCACAACGTTATTGAGACTGTAAGCATGCCATACTCTATACCAGGATAGATTGACTAACAGAAATAGGCTGCCTCTATTCCTGAAGGCCAGAACGAGCTCAAGAGGAACCAACTTCGAGAACTGGCTGCACTCAACGGTACCCTTCGTGATGATGAGAACCAGGCTTGCCAGAACTGTGAGTACACTCCTCTTTTCTCTTTTCCTAAATTGAATCTCGCTAACATGCACAGGTGGTCAAATTGGTCATCGCAAGTACGACTGTCCCGAGCAGCGCAACTTTACTGCCAACATCATCTGTCGCGTCTGTGGCAACGCTGGGCATATGGCTCGTGATTGTCCTGACCGCCAGAGAGGCAGCGATTGGCGCAACGGTGGCTTCAACCCCGCCGGCCGAGGGCCCAGGGCTATTGGCGGTGGTGATGCTGTCGACCGAGAGATGGAGGTATGTTCACCCTCGTACCTTTTCTGTGAGATATATTCTAACACCTTTTAGCAACTTATGAACGAGTTGTCTGGTGGTGCTGCTGGACCTGATGGCCAGCCGGTCCGCCGCATCGAGGGCGGCCCCGATGGTTACGACGACCGCGATTACAAGCCCTGGCAACGTGCCCCTCCTCCCAGCGACATTGCTCCCTGGCAGCAACGGGGCCGCGACAACCGCCGCGACGACTACGGATCCAACGACAACGGTGGTGCCGCACCATGGGCAAATCAAGGCCGTGGTGGCAACGACTACGGTTATGGAGCTGGCGCTTACGCTGCTGCCCCTGGAGCTGCAGCCCCCGCTCCCTGGCAACAGGCCGCGCCCCCTGCACCTGGTCAGGCTGCTTATGGATATGGTTATCCTGCGTATCCTCCCCTTGCACCTGGAATGGGCGCTCCTCCTGCTCCTCCTGGCCTGGGAGCTCCTCCACCCCCGCCTGGGATGTCCTCGATGTACTATGGCGCCAGCGGCAGTCCACCCCCGCCTCCTCCTGGTGAGGGACCTCCTCCTCCGCCTCCAAGTGACCAGCCCCCGCCTCCTCCTCCACCCGGCGCTTGATTTCAATAATTCCGTTGTCTGGTAATTTGATTTTAGTTGCTGCAAAATGGTAAGGGAGCAGGCTCATTCGCCAAAACAACGAAGGAACGCCTTTATCTATCTTCTTCGGGGAAGGGATTTTTAGTCTAATCTGCTATTCTGTAGCTTTAGCTTCTACTAACGTATTGTACTAACCCAATCAAATTGATTTCCATTGTTCTAATGAGTTGTCCATGTATCCCAGTAGATGAACTGCAATGTCTTCTTGGCCCTCGCGAATGCGGGATCATTATCTGCAAGCCCGTTTGTCTGACCACCGAATGATGAATGGCATATCCTCGTACCGGTGTGCAAGAGACAAACAGTTTGTGTACGGAGCATCCAGCCCGCATCCTATGCAGATTTAGCAATGCAAATAATGACGCCAACCCGTGCTCATCGAAAGTCGTAGCTGGAGACGTGGAGTAAAATGCCTCAGGCCGTCATGTTCTTACTTTCTCCAAACTCTTTCTTCGGATGATCGGATTCCCTGCAGTGTTTTTAGCCTTTTATATACTAGCCGTTCTATATCTTATTTAGCGGGTCTTTCTTTCTCTTCTCTTCTCTACTTCTTCAGACCGCGAGTTGTTTCTCTCAATACTCAGTGCTCGGCCAGGGCATATTCCTCGGCTATCCATCCCCATCAACTCCGCAAACTAAACCAGCATCCGCATACTTACAGAGTTACACCACAGCTGCACTCTGTAGTCTGCACACTCAACATCCCGCCACGCCAACATGGATCCCCCCAGCAGTGCATCTTCGTCCCACGGGCCCCTACACTTCCCAGGGCCCAATTTCCACTCCCCGTCCTCTCCACCAGCATCCTCCCATTCCAATTCCCAGCGACGATCCTGGCGGTCGCCGTCGAAGCTCTTCTCCCAGCCTCGCCGGTCCTCGACTACAGCTGGGACTGGGGCTGGGATGGCGCATGCTGAGGGCGAAAGCCCTGCCCCTGCTCATTTCACAGGGGAGCAGAGTCAGGCTCAATCTCAGACTCGGACTCCGCACGCTCATGAGCATGCGCAAGAAGCGAACCCGAGCGCAGAACCGAAGTGGTGGCGCATTCGGCTCTTCCGCGGTATGATTGACGATGTGAAGCGCAGGGCTCCGTACTATTGGAGTGATTGGGCTGATGCGTGGGATTATCGCGTTGTCCCTGCTACGGTTTACATGTATTTTGCGAAGTATGATTGTCCATATCCCATCCTGCCCTACCCCCGCCGACCCTATCCTACCCTACCATTGGTGCTAACTACTGTACCTGCGCAGCATCCTGCCAGCTCTGGCCTTCTCGCTTGACATGTTTGAGAAGACGCATCAAAGTTACGGCGTCAATGAGGTTCTTCTGGCTTCGGTCCTGGGGTCCTTTGTCTTTTCGCTTTTTGCTGCTCAGCCATTGGTTATTGTTGGGGTTACTGGTCCGATTACTGTCTTCAACTATACCGTGTATGACATTATTGCGCCGCGTGGGACTCCTTATCTCGAGTTTATGTGCTGGATTGGAATGTGAGTTTGACCATATGTTTCGTTTGTTCCAAAGCCGGGTATTGACATCCCCAGATGGTCACTTATTATGCATTGGATACTCGCCATCACGAATTCTTGCAACGCCTTGACCTATGTCACTCGCTTCTCATGTGACATTTTCGGTTTCTACGTTGCGTTTATCTATCTCCAGAAAGGAATCCAGGTCCTCACAAGACAGTGGGGATTTGCTGGGGAAACGTCTGCGTACCTGAGTATCATGGTGGCACTGCTGGTCCTCATGGCTGCATGGATCTGTGGAGAGCTCGGCAACAGCAGTCTGTTCCAGAGATATGTTCGCAAGTTCTTGGAGGACTATGGCACGCCGTTGACTATTGTTTTTTTCACCGGTTTTGTCCACATCGGCCACATGAGGAGCGTCGAGGTTGCGACACTGCCTACGTCCAAGGCATTCTTCCCCACGGCTGATCGTGGTTGGCTTGTACATTTCTGGAATCTCGATGTTGGGGATATCTTCCTCGCAATCCCGTTTGCTCTCCTTCTTACTATTCTGTTCTACTTTGATCACAATGGTAAGTTGACCTCATAATCTTTAGGGCCAGACTAACAAGGGCAGTGTCATCGCTTATTGCGCAAGGAACCGAGTTTCCTCTCCGCAAACCAGCCGGTTTCCATTGGGATCTCTGGCTGCTAGGTCTGACCACATTCGTTGCCGGAATCCTAGGCATCCCATTTCCCAATGGCCTCATTCCCCAAGCACCCTTCCACACCGCGGCCCTCTGCGTCACCCGCAATGTAGCCGACGAAGAAGACACAAACAAGGGCAAAACAATCCGCATAACCGATCACGTCGTCGAGCAACGAGTCAGCAACCTCGCGCAGGGTCTTCTAACTCTAGGCACCATGTCCGGCCCGCTCTTGATCGTCCTGCATCTCATCCCTCAAGGCGTTATGGCTGGCCTTTTCTTCGTCATGGGCGTCCAAGCTTTGCAAGGAAACGGCATCACACAGAAGCTGATCTTCCTCGCGCAAGACCGCGATCTCACGCCCCGGTCTGACCCGCTCAAGGGCCTCAAACGCCGCCGCGCCATCTGGGCCTTTGTTATACTCGAACTGATCGGTTTCGGTGGTACATTTGCTATTACGCAGACTATTGCTGCCATTGGGTTCCCTGTCATTATTCTGTTCTTGATCCCCGTCCGCTCGTTTTTGTTGCCCCGCTGGTTTACGCAGGAGGAGCTCTCGGCTTTGGATGGGCCGACTGCCAGTCCATTTACCATGGAGAGTGTGGGTGGAGTCTATGGGCACACACCTACCACAGAGGAGACTGCTCAGCGTTCTGGTGAGGGGGTACTGCTCCCTGAGGGGTTTGGGTTGACACATACTGGGGCTGGGAACGATATTGAAATGGGTACCTATGAGCATCAAGCCAGGCAGAGGAGGAATATGGGGAGCCATGGTAATGCTTAATCGATGATTCAGCTGGTTGATGACTTGGGACTTGCGAGTATATACTGAAATATAGCTGCCTCGACCTATATACTGCATAAATCGACTTATGCATATACCTTTAAATTATGCTGGTATAGATAAGGGTCACGTGTAGATATCAACCAGTCACCGACAACTTTTTTCTGCCGCGAAATTTGGAGAAATTCAGCAACAACCAAGTCAACATGGCGCCCTCATCCCCCGCAGAGTCCCTATCGAGGGAATCCTCAGTATCATCCGATGCCTCCGCTGACGGCGGTATTGCGCTAGACCAAACGCGCGCCCCCAAGCGCCGCCGCCTCTCTGAGTCTTCAAACGACTCCTACACCGCAGCACCCGCACCGCTACCACTTCCCACGCTTTCACGAATTAAGAAAAAGTCCACAACAACCAGTGCAGCATCCAGCGGGAAAGACGACGAAAACCCTGTATTGATTAAGGATGCGCTGGAAATCGGTCTCAATGCCGAGGAGTCATCGTTCAAGGCGCTGAATGTTGCGCCTTGGTTGATCGGCTCGTTGACGACGATGGCGGTGCGCAAGCCGACTGCTATTCAGCGGGCTTGTATTCCGGAGATTCTGAAGGGGAGGGACTGTATTGGTGGGAGTCGAACGGGTTCCGGAAAGACAATTGCCTTCTCAGTCCCGATTCTGCAAAAGTGGGCGGAGGACCCGTTTGGGATTTTTGCGGTGATTCTGACGCCGACTCGGTATGTTTTTTTCCCAGAAGATGGTGATAAATTGGGAGGCTAATCCCGTAGTGAACTTGCGCTGCAAATCTTTGAACAAATCAAGGCCATCTCCGCCCCCCAGAGCATGAAGCCCGTCCTCATCACCGGCGGTACAGACATGCGCTCGCAGGCCCTGGAGCTCGCGCGGCGACCCCACGTCGTCGTAGCCACACCCGGCCGTCTAGCAGACCACATAAACACTTCCGGCGCCGACACAGTAGCAGGCCTCAAGCGCGTGCGCATGGTCGTTCTCGACGAAGCAGACCGCCTCCTCTCCCCTGGGCCAGGAAGCATGCTACCAGACGTCGAAACCTGCCTCTCTTCCCTCCCTCCCTCCTCCCAGCGTCAGACTCTCCTCTTCACCGCAACCCTGACCCCCGAAGTACGCGCCCTGAAATCCATGCCCCAGTCCTCCGGCAAACCACCCATCTTCGTCACGGAGATCTCCACCGAAGCAAAAGATACCGTCCCGCCAACCCTAAAAACATCATACGTCCAGGTCCCCCTCACCCACCGCGAAGCCTTCCTGCACGCCCTCCTCTCCACCGAAAACAACGCATCCAAAAATGCAATCGTCTTCACAAACACCACCAAATCCGCTGACCTCCTCGAACGTCTCCTCCGCTCGCTCGGCCACAGAGTCACATCCCTACACTCAAACCT
Organism: Aspergillus mulundensis; assembly: GCF_003369625.1. Taxonomy (NCBI): domain Eukaryota; kingdom Fungi; phylum Ascomycota; class Eurotiomycetes; order Eurotiales; family Aspergillaceae; genus Aspergillus; species Aspergillus mulundensis. The sequence continues at coordinate 923,784 of NW_020797890.1, read as the reverse complement.
CCCACAAAGCGAGCGAAACTCGAATCTCGCACGCTTCCGCGCCAGTGCGGCGCGCGTTCTCGTCGCCACGGACGTCGCATCCCGTGGTCTTGATATCCCGTCCGTGAATCTGGTTGTGAATTACGAGGTACCGCGAAACCCAGACGACTATGTGCACCGTGTTGGACGAACGGCGCGTGCGGGGCGCTCGGGTGAGGCGGTTACGCTGGTTGGACAGCGTGATGTACAGCTTGTGCTTGCGATTGAGGAGCGGGTCGGACGGAAGATGGTGGAGTTTGAGGAGGAGGGGGTGAATCTTGAGGCTCGTGTCGCGAAGGGCACGTTGTTGAAGGAGGTTGGGGCGGCGAAGAGGGAGGCCATGGTGGATATTGATGAGGGGAGGGATATTTTGGGACGCAAGAGGAATAAGTTGAAGAAGGTTAGGTAGGTAGACTTGCTACCTAGGGTGTCATTACTGTGATGTGTAGATATAGACAAGACAGCGTCATCATAATCAACCAAAGTAGTCCTTGCGGACATGCCATTTATATCAAGGTCATATCACTGCAGTGCCAATATCGCAACCTGATCTACATACTACTCCAAACACCAGATTTCCACCCAAAGCTCATGTCTATTTTACACCCAAAACTCCAAGAGGTACGTACTCATGCGCTCGCGCCCGTAGCCCGCGGCTGCGCTTGGCTCGAGCCCGCGGTCGGCGTCGACATCAGCTTTAATAACCCGTCTACCGCATCACCATCCCCGCGACGCTCACCTCGCACCGACGAAGAAGGCGACGTCGCGATAGTGGCTTCCCGCGCAACTGGCCGATCATCATCGAATCGGCCGGTTTGCGTGGTTGAGTTGTATGTAGGGCTGCTCAAAACCATCTGCAACGACGGCGCCGTGTCCACGTTTGTCGCTATGTGCTGGTTCTTCTGGGTAGGTGTCGTCTCGTCGTCTTCATCGCTTATGTGGATGATCTCCCTTTGCTCCTGCTCATCCCTTGGCATCCGTGCTCGCGGCGTCGATAGCATTGGCTCGTCATCGTCCTCATTTCCATCTGGCCCGTACTTCTGCTCTAAATGTTGTTGCAACCCAACTCCGGTATCGGAAGGTTTGCTGGTGACTGATGCTGAAAGGCGAGGGTATTTCCGACTGTGTTCTTCGAGCTCTGATACGCGACGGTCGATTTGGTGATCTCGGACGCGTCGCATGGCGTTTTGCAGTCTGCTGCGGAGCAGGATTGCTTTCTGCGGTTTGTTAGTATGGGTCATTGTTTGTTTGCGGAGTTAGGGTTATGCACGAACCTCTTGTATGAATTGTTTTCGCGTTTCGGGGTCTGATGGGACGGCTCGCGGTAATGTTATTGCTGGGTCTACTTGTTCCTCTGATGTGGATTTGGCTGGCTGCGTTGTTTGTTCGGGGACATCTATGTTCATCGCGTCGGGGCCATGATCGACGCGCTGGCCATGGCCAGGCACTGGCAAAGAACTCGCATCCTCCTCATGCACCTGACCAATAGAGCGTTTCTGAGCAATGAACGAGGGGGCGAATAAAGGTGAAGGCAGGAGTTTCTTCGGGGACGGAGACGGAGCGTGGAGGAGCGCTTGTTTGGTGGGTGAGCGTGCGGGCGAGAGACACGCGTTGGCGTTCTTCTCGCTGAGGATCCGCCGGCCTTCTTTTAGAGGGCTTTGGTGAATGAATGATTGATACATTGCAGATGAATCCTCGGGGTT